>NW_026889877.1:0-26604 GCF_033153115.1 Saccostrea echinata
TTCAATTCACTAAACATTGTAAAAGTTGGGGTCTCTATAGGGAAAAGAGTACCAATTATTTTCCCATAGAACTCTATACAAACCTTATGCCTTCTCAGTACTTTACCATATCACTTTCAGACAAATCCTTAACACCGTTTGAAAATTCATTCTAAGCGCTTCTAAAAAAACTCCCCAAAAATATATGGTCCCGTGGCGTTTATAGGTCAAAATTGCAGTTGTTTACAACTTATAGCGATCGGCAGTAAATGACACTCTGCAAAAAATTTCAACCCCCACTCCTACAATCTCCCCTGATATTTCTATATTTTCTGTAATATTCTTACATTCCATCATTTATTTCAAACATTAATATTTTTACTTTAAAATGAAAAAAATTACATACCTGAATTCAGCCAATCAGGTAATGCACACTATTCAGTACTCTATACTACTTTGTGTAACAAACAAAACCACGTGTACATCCGGGGATTTGGTACTCTCATTCCTATACTCACATATTTACCTATCCCAGAATTAGTCAATTTTGTAATTTTCAAAGACCTTATACCTACCAATGTATATGTATGAAATTTGAGGCCTGTCACTTCAGTGTCTTGGAAACTGTGACCATCTTAATTAATGACACCTCCCTGCTGCAAGGAGTGTTTTAGGGAATGAATAATTTTCATTCCTGTGACCCGACCCGGATATAGTTGTAACTGTCATGAAGAAAATATTTATACAATTGCATGATTTTGTTTTTTAATGTTAATAAAATGATATAAAGTCACATTTGTGTCAATTTTTTCATAAGGGTGGATTCTACCCACAATTCAAAAAAAGCTCCAAAATTTGACAAATCATAGCTAATTAAGCAAAATTTAAAGTTTTTAAAAAGACTGATTCAGAATTTTTTTGATGCTTATGAGAAGTAAATAATTTAAGACTCTGATATACTAATTGATTCTTATCTAACCCATCCTGCTGATTAAGTATGTGCAGAAATGTTTCACTACCCCCCAGTGAAAGGCACTTAGAGAAATAGCAGGTGCCCCCTATTATATTTGTTTACAATTAATTTAGACAAGAGAAAGGCAATCCTTTTGACAACAAATTAAAGTTCAGTCTCTGTAGTCTTAAACAGTACTATCCATAAGCTACATTATTGAAATTTATGCCTAGAAAAGGGGAATTCTGATCAATTTTAAAAAATCAAGAAATGCAATAAGTATTACTTTAAACCCCAAAATGTACCACACAACAATAGGCTGGAAAGTGAAAAGATGAAAAATATACCTGCGATGTACAGAAAACTGTCCAACAAAATACATTCGGTGGATAGCGAGTCTCCGTCTTCTTTTATAGAGAAAATGCTCATGCGGATCAGGTACCAACCTCTCCCAGGGCCGAGGAAGCTGAAAGATGAAAGTCCTCTACAGTGCTTAAATGAAAATGAATCAGTAAAGTTAGTCAAATTAAGCATAAAGCATTAATGATACAGCAATATTTTTCAAGTTTTCTGAAAAATTAACAATTTACATAAATGCTACATAAGCTGAATATTTAAAAAATGGATCCCCCAAGGGTGGGGTACATGTTATACAATATTACATGTAATTACATGTAAATACATGAAAGGTCAAATGTGATACATGAAGTTTAAAGTCATTCCAGTAATTCAGGGAAAAAAATCAGAAACCTAAGGTCTCAACAATTAAGATTTCATCATGTTGAAATTCTGCATGTCTGGTTGGCAAGTCTAAGGGAAGTAACTCTAAGTACAAAAACTGGAAAGCAGCAGAAAATGGGTTACAGAGGGCCACCCTGATGAAATAACAGGCAGTAAGAAAGGGAAAATACAGACCTTTGTGTAGCTACAACAAAGAAACAACTTATAACTACAAATTCCTCACCCTCAGTCCAAGAGAAGCAATCCAGAGGACCACCCACACGACCAGGCATGAGATGTCAAGACAGAAAAAATGTGCTCCTTTCACATGACCACCAAAAAAAGGCCTTTTTAAGGGTCACCCAAAGTATTCGAAAAGATACCGAAAGTGCAAACGTTTAAGAAACTAAATAAAAATGAACACCAGGTCACAGCCCCTACATTTTCATATATGTACACATATAAAGCAATAACATAAAAATACATACATGTACATACATAATACATACATATATTTATACAAACATACAAACATTCATCATAAGAGCAATCTGATGCACTTTATTAACTTACTTTCCTCCTCTGGCTATGTAAACTGCACAATCCTATACTAATTTCTACTTTCTTCTCTACCCCCCCCCCCTCCCCCTTTACAAAGGTCACAATTCCCAACAATCCCCATCCCCCCAAAACTAATAAAGTTTTCTACTATTTTTTCTCTCGGCACGTCTTCAATACTCAAATAAATAACTAAAAATAACTTTTCATGACTTTCAATTCACTAAACATTGTAAAAGTTGGGGTCTCTATAGGGAAAAGAGTACCAATTATTTTCCCATAGAACTCTATACAAACCTTATGCCTTCTCAGTACTTTACCATATCACTTTCAGACAAATCCTTAACACCGTTTGAAAATTCATTCTAAGCGCTTCTAAAAAAACTCCCCAAAAATATATGGTCCCGTGGCGTTTATAGGTCAAAATTGCAGTTGTTTACAACTTATAGCGATCGGCAGTAAATGACACTCTGCAAAAAATTTCAACCCCCACTCCTACAATCTCCCCTGATATTTCTATATTTTCTGTAATATTCTTACATTCCATCATTTATTTCAAACATTAATATTTTTACTTTAAAATGAAAAAAATTACATACCTGAATTCAGCCAATCAGGTAATGCACACTATTCAGTACTCTATACTACTTTGTGTAACAAACAAAACCACGTGTACATCCGGGGATTTGGTACTCTCATTCCTATACTCACATATTTACCTATCCCAGAATTAGTCAATTTTGTAATTTTCAAAGACCTTATACCTACCAATGTATATGTATGAAATTTGAGGCCTGTCACTTCAGTGTCTTGGAAACTGTGACCATCTTAATTAATGACACCTCCCTGCTGCAAGGAGTGTTTTAGGGAATGAATAATTTTCATTCCTGTGACCCGACCCGGATATAGTTGTAACTGTCATGAAGAAAATATTTATACAATTGCATGATTTTGTTTTTTAATGTTAATAAAATGATATAAAGTCACATTTGTGTCAATTTTTTCATAAGGGTGGATTCTACCCACAATTCAAAAAAAGCTCCAAAATTTGACAAATCATAGCTAATTAAGCAAAATTTAAAGTTTTTAAAAAGACTGATTCAGAATTTTTTTGATGCTTATGAGAAGTAAATAATTTAAGACTCTGATATACTAATTGATTCTTATCTAACCCATCCTGCTGATTAAGTATGTGCAGAAATGTTTCACTACCCCCCAGTGAAAGGCACTTAGAGAAATAGCAGGTGCCCCCTATTATATTTGTTTACAATTAATTTAGACAAGAGAAAGGCAATCCTTTTGACAACAAATTAAAGTTCAGTCTCTGTAGTCTTAAACAGTACTATCCATAAGCTACATTATTGAAATTTATGCCTAGAAAAGGGGAATTCTGATCAATTTTAAAAAATCAAGAAATGCAATAAGTATTACTTTAAACCCCAAAATGTACCACACAACAATAGGCTGGAAAGTGAAAAGATGAAAAATATACCTGCGATGTACAGAAAACTGTCCAACAAAATACATTCGGTGGATAGCGAGTCTCCGTCTTCTTTTATAGAGAAAATGCTCATGCGGATCAGGTACCAACCTCTCCCAGGGCCGAGGAAGCTGAAAGATGAAAGTCCTCTACAGTGCTTAAATGAAAATGAATCAGTAAAGTTAGTCAAATTAAGCATAAAGCATTAATGATACAGCAATATTTTTCAAGTTTTCTGAAAAATTAACAATTTACATAAATGCTACATAAGCTGAATATTTAAAAAATGGATCCCCCAAGGGTGGGGTACATGTTATACAATATTACATGTAATTACATGTAAATACATGAAAGGTCAAATGTGATACATGAAGTTTAAAGTCATTCCAGTAATTCAGGGAAAAAAATCAGAAACCTAAGGTCTCAACAATTAAGATTTCATCATGTTGAAATTCTGCATGTCTGGTTGGCAAGTCTAAGGGAAGTAACTCTAAGTACAAAAACTGGAAAGCAGCAGAAAATGGGTTACAGAGGGCCACCCTGATGAAATAACAGGCAGTAAGAAAGGGAAAATACAGACCTTTGTGTAGCTACAACAAAGAAACAACTTATAACTACAAATTCCTCACCCTCAGTCCAAGAGAAGCAATCCAGAGGACCACCCACACGACCAGGCATGAGATGTCAAGACAGAAAAAATGTGCTCCTTTCACATGACCACCAAAAAAAGGCCTTTTTAAGGGTCACCCAAAGTATTCGAAAAGATACCGAAAGTGCAAACGTTTAAGAAACTAAATAAAAATGAACACCAGGTCACAGCCCCTACATTTTCATATATGTACACATATAAAGCAATAACATAAAAATACATACATGTACATACATAATACATACATATATTTATACAAACATACAAACATTCATCATAAGAGCAATCTGATGCACTTTATTAACTTACTTTCCTCCTCTGGCTATGTAAACTGCACAATCCTATACTAATTTCTACTTTCTTCTCTACCCCCCCCCCCTCCCCCTTTACAAAGGTCACAATTCCCAACAATCCCCATCCCCCCAAAACTAATAAAGTTTTCTACTATTTTTTCTCTCGGCACGTCTTCAATACTCAAATAAATAACTAAAAATAACTTTTCATGACTTTCAATTCACTAAACATTGTAAAAGTTGGGGTCTCTATAGGGAAAAGAGTACCAATTATTTTCCCATAGAACTCTATACAAACCTTATGCCTTCTCAGTACTTTACCATATCACTTTCAGACAAATCCTTAACACCGTTTGAAAATTCATTCTAAGCGCTTCTAAAAAAACTCCCCAAAAATATATGGTCCCGTGGCGTTTATAGGTCAAAATTGCAGTTGTTTACAACTTATAGCGATCGGCAGTAAATGACACTCTGCAAAAAATTTCAACCCCCACTCCTACAATCTCCCCTGATATTTCTATATTTTCTGTAATATTCTTACATTCCATCATTTATTTCAAACATTAATATTTTTACTTTAAAATGAAAAAAATTACATACCTGAATTCAGCCAATCAGGTAATGCACACTATTCAGTACTCTATACTACTTTGTGTAACAAACAAAACCACGTGTACATCCGGGGATTTGGTACTCTCATTCCTATACTCACATATTTACCTATCCCAGAATTAGTCAATTTTGTAATTTTCAAAGACCTTATACCTACCAATGTATATGTATGAAATTTGAGGCCTGTCACTTCAGTGTCTTGGAAACTGTGACCATCTTAATTAATGACACCTCCCTGCTGCAAGGAGTGTTTGGGAATGAATAATTTTCATTCCTGTGACCCGACCCGGATATAGTTGTAACTGTCATGAAGAAAATATTTATACAATTGCATGATTTTGTTTTTTAATGTTAATAAAATGATATAAAGTCACATTTGTGTCAATTTTTTCATAAGGGTGGATTCTACCCACAATTCAAAAAAAGCTCCAAAATTTGACAAATCATAGCTAATTAAGCAAAATTTAAAGTTTTTAAAAAGACTGATTCAGAATTTTTTTGATGCTTATGAGAAGTAAATAATTTAAGACTCTGATATACTAATTGATTCTTATCTAACCCATCCTGCTGATTAAGTATGTGCAGAAATGTTTCACTACCCCCCAGTGAAAGGCACTTAGAGAAATAGCAGGTGCCCCCTATTATATTTGTTTACAATTAATTTAGACAAGAGAAAGGCAATCCTTTTGACAACAAATTAAAGTTCAGTCTCTGTAGTCTTAAACAGTACTATCCATAAGCTACATTATTGAAATTTATGCCTAGAAAAGGGGAATTCTGATCAATTTTAAAAAATCAAGAAATGCAATAAGTATTACTTTAAACCCCAAAATGTACCACACAACAATAGGCTGGAAAGTGAAAAGATGAAAAATATACCTGCGATGTACAGAAAACTGTCCAACAAAATACATTCGGTGGATAGCGAGTCTCCGTCTTCTTTTATAGAGAAAATGCTCATGCGGATCAGGTACCAACCTCTCCCAGGGCCGAGGAAGCTGAAAGATGAAAGTCCTCTACAGTGCTTAAATGAAAATGAATCAGTAAAGTTAGTCAAATTAAGCATAAAGCATTAATGATACAGCAATATTTTTCAAGTTTTCTGAAAAATTAACAATTTACATAAATGCTACATAAGCTGAATATTTAAAAAATGGATCCCCCAAGGGTGGGGTACATGTTATACAATATTACATGTAATTACATGTAAATACATGAAAGGTCAAATGTGATACATGAAGTTTAAAGTCATTCCAGTAATTCAGGGAAAAAAATCAGAAACCTAAGGTCTCAACAATTAAGATTTCATCATGTTGAAATTCTGCATGTCTGGTTGGCAAGTCTAAGGGAAGTAACTCTAAGTACAAAAACTGGAAAGCAGCAGAAAATGGGTTACAGAGGGCCACCCTGATGAAATAACAGGCAGTAAGAAAGGGAAAATACAGACCTTTGTGTAGCTACAACAAAGAAACAACTTATAACTACAAATTCCTCACCCTCAGTCCAAGAGAAGCAATCCAGAGGACCACCCACACGACCAGGCATGAGATGTCAAGACAGAAAAAATGTGCTCCTTTCACATGACCACCAAAAAAAGGCCTTTTTAAGGGTCACCCAAAGTATTCGAAAAGATACCGAAAGTGCAAACGTTTAAGAAACTAAATAAAAATGAACACCAGGTCACAGCCCCTACATTTTCATATATGTACACATATAAAGCAATAACATAAAAATACATACATGTACATACATAATACATACATATATTTATACAAACATACAAACATTCATCATAAGAGCAATCTGATGCACTTTATTAACTTACTTTCCTCCTCTGGCTATGTAAACTGCACAATCCTATACTAATTTCTACTTTCTTCTCTACCCCCCCCCTCCCCCTTTACAAAGGTCACAATTCCCAACAATCCCCATCCCCCCAAAACTAATAAAGTTTTCTACTATTTTTTCTCTCGGCACGTCTTCAATACTCAAATAAATAACTAAAAATAACTTTTTCATGACTTTCAATTCACTAAACATTGTAAAAGTTGGGGTCTCTATAGGGAAAAGAGTACCAATTATTTTCCCATAGAACTCTATACAAACCTTATGCCTTCTCAGTACTTTACCATATCACTTTCAGACAAATCCTTAACACCGTTTGAAAATTCATTCTAAGCGCTTCTAAAAAAACTCCCCAAAAATATATGGTCCCGTGGCGTTTATAGGTCAAAATTGCAGTTGTTTACAACTTATAGCGATCGGCAGTAAATGACACTCTGCAAAAAATTTCAACCCCCACTCCTACAATCTCCCCTGATATTTCTATATTTTCTGTAATATTCTTACATTCCATCATTTATTTCAAACATTAATATTTTTACTTTAAAATGAAAAAAATTACATACCTGAATTCAGCCAATCAGGTAATGCACACTATTCAGTACTCTATACTACTTTGTGTAACAAACAAAACCACGTGTACATCCGGGGATTTGGTACTCTCATTCCTATACTCACATATTTACCTATCCCAGAATTAGTCAATTTTGTAATTTTCAAAGACCTTATACCTACCAATGTATATGTATGAAATTTGAGGCCTGTCACTTCAGTGTCTTGGAAACTGTGACCATCTTAATTAATGACACCTCCCTGCTGCAAGGAGTGTTTTAGGGAATGAATAATTTTCATTCCTGTGACCCGACCCGGATATAGTTGTAACTGTCATGAAGAAAATATTTATACAATTGCATGATTTTGTTTTTTAATGTTAATAAAATGATATAAAGTCACATTTGTGTCAATTTTTTCATAAGGGTGGATTCTACCCACAATTCAAAAAAAGCTCCAAAATTTGACAAATCATAGCTAATTAAGCAAAATTTAAAGTTTTTAAAAAGACTGATTCAGAATTTTTTTGATGCTTATGAGAAGTAAATAATTTAAGACTCTGATATACTAATTGATTCTTATCTAACCCATCCTGCTGATTAAGTATGTGCAGAAATGTTTCACTACCCCCCAGTGAAAGGCACTTAGAGAAATAGCAGGTGCCCCCTATTATATTTGTTTACAATTAATTTAGACAAGAGAAAGGCAATCCTTTTGACAACAAATTAAAGTTCAGTCTCTGTAGTCTTAAACAGTACTATCCATAAGCTACATTATTGAAATTTATGCCTAGAAAAGGGGAATTCTGATCAATTTTAAAAAATCAAGAAATGCAATAAGTATTACTTTAAACCCCAAAATGTACCACACAACAATAGGCTGGAAAGTGAAAAGATGAAAAATATACCTGCGATGTACAGAAAACTGTCCAACAAAATACATTCGGTGGATAGCGAGTCTCCGTCTTCTTTTATAGAGAAAATGCTCATGCGGATCAGGTACCAACCTCTCCCAGGGCCGAGGAAGCTGAAAGATGAAAGTCCTCTACAGTGCTTAAATGAAAATGAATCAGTAAAGTTAGTCAAATTAAGCATAAAGCATTTATGATACAGCAATATTTTTCAAGTTTTCTGAAAAATTAACAATTTACATAAATGCTACATAAGCTGAATATTTAAAAAATGGATCCCCCAAGGGTGGGGTACATGTTATACAATATTACATGTAATTACATGTAAATACATGAAAGGTCAAATGTGATACATGAAGTTTAAAGTCATTCCAGTAATTCAGGGAAAAAAATCAGAAACCTAAGGTCTCAACAATTAAGATTTCATCATGTTGAAATTCTGCATGTCTGGTTGGCAAGTCTAAGGGAAGTAACTCTAAGTACAAAAACTGGAAAGCAGCAGAAAATGGGTTACAGAGGGCCACCCTGATGAAATAACAGGCAGTAAGAAAGGGAAAATACAGACCTTTGTGTAGCTACAACAAAGAAACAACTTATAACTACAAATTCCTCACCCTCAGTCCAAGAGAAGCAATCCAGAGGACCACCCACACGACCAGGCATGAGATGTCAAGACAGAAAAAATGTGCTCCTTTCACATGACCACCAAAAAAAGGCCTTTTTAAGGGTCACCCAAAGTATTCGAAAAGATACCGAAAGTGCAAACGTTTAAGAAACTAAATAAAAATGAACACCAGGTCACAGCCCCTACATTTTCATATATGTACACATATAAAGCAATAACATAAAAATACATACATGTACATACATAATACATACATATATTTATACAAACATACAAACATTCATCATAAGAGCAATCTGATGCACTTTATTAACTTACTTTCCTCCTCTGGCTATGTAAACTGCACAATCCTATACTAATTTCTACTTTCTTCTCTACCCCCCCCCCCCTCCCCCTTTACAAAGGTCACAATTCCCAACAATCCCCATCCCCCCAAAACTAATAAAGTTTTCTACTATTTTTTCTCTCGGCACGTCTTCAATACTCAAATAAATAACTAAAAATAACTTTTCATGACTTTCAATTCACTAAACATTGTAAAAGTTGGGGTCTCTATAGGGAAAAGAGTACCAATTATTTTCCCATAGAACTCTATACAAACCTTATGCCTTCTCAGTACTTTACCATATCACTTTCAGACAAATCCTTAACACCGTTTGAAAATTCATTCTAAGCGCTTCTAAAAAAACTCCCCAAAAATATATGGTCCCGTGGCGTTTATAGGTCAAAATTGCAGTTGTTTACAACTTATAGCGATCGGCAGTAAATGACACTCTGCAAAAAATTTCAACCCCCACTCCTACAATCTCCCCTGATATTTCTATATTTTCTGTAATATTCTTACATTCCATCATTTATTTCAAACATTAATATTTTTACTTTAAAATGAAAAAAATTACATACCTGAATTCAGCCAATCAGGTAATGCACACTATTCAGTACTCTATACTACTTTGTGTAACAAACAAAACCACGTGTACATCCGGGGATTTGGTACTCTCATTCCTATACTCACATATTTACCTATCCCAGAATTAGTCAATTTTGTAATTTTCAAAGACCTTATACCTACCAATGTATATGTATGAAATTTGAGGCCTGTCACTTCAGTGTCTTGGAAACTGTGACCATCTTAATTAATGACACCTCCCTGCTGCAAGGAGTGTTTTAGGGAATGAATAATTTTCATTCCTGTGACCCGACCCGGATATAGTTGTAACTGTCATGAAGAAAATATTTATACAATTGCATGATTTTGTTTTTTAATGTTAATAAAATGATATAAAGTCACATTTGTGTCAATTTTTTCATAAGGGTGGATTCTACCCACAATTCAAAAAAAGCTCCAAAATTTGACAAATCATAGCTAATTAAGCAAAATTTAAAGTTTTTAAAAAGACTGATTCAGAATTTTTTTGATGCTTATGAGAAGTAAATAATTTAAGACTCTGATATACTAATTGATTCTTATCTAACCCATCCTGCTGATTAAGTATGTGCAGAAATGTTTCACTACCCCCCAGTGAAAGGCACTTAGAGAAATAGCAGGTGCCCCCTATTATATTTGTTTACAATTAATTTAGACAAGAGAAAGGCAATCCTTTTGACAACAAATTAAAGTTCAGTCTCTGTAGTCTTAAACAGTACTATCCATAAGCTACATTATTGAAATTTATGCCTAGAAAAGGGGAATTCTGATCAATTTTAAAAAATCAAGAAATGCAATAAGTATTACTTTAAACCCCAAAATGTACCACACAACAATAGGCTGGAAAGTGAAAAGATGAAAAATATACCTGCGATGTACAGAAAACTGTCCAACAAAATACATTCGGTGGATAGCGAGTCTCCGTCTTCTTTTATAGAGAAAATGCTCATGCGGATCAGGTACCAACCTCTCCCAGGGCCGAGGAAGCTGAAAGATGAAAGTCCTCTACAGTGCTTAAATGAAAATGAATCAGTAAAGTTAGTCAAATTAAGCATAAAGCATTAATGATACAGCAATATTTTTCAAGTTTTCTGAAAAATTAACAATTTACATAAATGCTACATAAGCTGAATATTTAAAAAATGGATCCCCCAAGGGTGGGGTACATGTTATACAATATTACATGTAATTACATGTAAATACATGAAAGGTCAAATGTGATACATGAAGTTTAAAGTCATTCCAGTAATTCAGGGAAAAAAATCAGAAACCTAAGGTCTCAACAATTAAGATTTCATCATGTTGAAATTCTGCATGTCTGGTTGGCAAGTCTAAGGGAAGTAACTCTAAGTACAAAAACTGGAAAGCAGCAGAAAATGGGTTACAGAGGGCCACCCTGATGAAATAACAGGCAGTAAGAAAGGGAAAATACAGACCTTTGTGTAGCTACAACAAAGAAACAACTTATAACTACAAATTCCTCACCCTCAGTCCAAGAGAAGCAATCCAGAGGACCACCCACACGACCAGGCATGAGATGTCAAGACAGAAAAAATGTGCTCCTTTCACATGACCACCAAAAAAAGGCCTTTTTAAGGGTCACCCAAAGTATTCGAAAAGATACCGAAAGTGCAAACGTTTAAGAAACTAAATAAAAATGAACACCAGGTCACAGCCCCTACATTTTCATATATGTACACATATAAAGCAATAACATAAAAATACATACATGTACATACATAATACATACATATATTTATACAAACATACAAACATTCATCATAAGAGCAATCTGATGCACTTTATTAACTTACTTTCCTCCTCTGGCTATGTAAACTGCACAATCCTATACTAATTTCTACTTTCTTCTCTACCCCCCCCCCCTCCCCCTTTACAAAGGTCACAATTCCCAACAATCCCCATCCCCCCAAAACTAATAAAGTTTTCTACTATTTTTTCTCTCGGCACGTCTTCAATACTCAAATAAATAACTAAAAATAACTTTTCATGACTTTCAATTCACTAAACATTGTAAAAGTTGGGGTCTCTATAGGGAAAAGAGTACCAATTATTTTCCCATAGAACTCTATACAAACCTTATGCCTTCTCAGTACTTTACCATATCACTTTCAGACAAATCCTTAACACCGTTTGAAAATTCATTCTAAGCGCTTCTAAAAAAACTCCCCAAAAATATATGGTCCCGTGGCGTTTATAGGTCAAAATTGCAGTTGTTTACAACTTATAGCGATCGGCAGTAAATGACACTCTGCAAAAAATTTCAACCCCCACTCCTACAATCTCCCCTGATATTTCTATATTTTCTGTAATATTCTTACATTCCATCATTTATTTCAAACATTAATATTTTTACTTTAAAATGAAAAAAATTACATACCTGAATTCAGCCAATCAGGTAATGCACACTATTCAGTACTCTATACTACTTTGTGTAACAAACAAAACCACGTGTACATCCGGGGATTTGGTACTCTCATTCCTATACTCACATATTTACCTATCCCAGAATTAGTCAATTTTGTAATTTTCAAAGACCTTATACCTACCAATGTATATGTATGAAATTTGAGGCCTGTCACTTCAGTGTCTTGGAAACTGTGACCATCTTAATTAATGACACCTCCCTGCTGCAAGGAGTGTTTTAGGGAATGAATAATTTTCATTCCTGTGACCCGACCCGGATATAGTTGTAACTGTCATGAAGAAAATATTTATACAATTGCATGATTTTGTTTTTTAATGTTAATAAAATGATATAAAGTCACATTTGTGTCAATTTTTTCATAAGGGTGGATTCTACCCACAATTCAAAAAAAGCTCCAAAATTTGACAAATCATAGCTAATTAAGCAAAATTTAAAGTTTTTAAAAAGACTGATTCAGAATTTTTTTGATGCTTATGAGAAGTAAATAATTTAAGACTCTGATATACTAATTGATTCTTATCTAACCCATCCTGCTGATTAAGTATGTGCAGAAATGTTTCACTACCCCCCAGTGAAAGGCACTTAGAGAAATAGCAGGTGCCCCCTATTATATTTGTTTACAATTAATTTAGACAAGAGAAAGGCAATCCTTTTGACAACAAATTAAAGTTCAGTCTCTGTAGTCTTAAACAGTACTATCCATAAGCTACATTATTGAAATTTATGCCTAGAAAAGGGGAATTCTGATCAATTTTAAAAAATCAAGAAATGCAATAAGTATTACTTTAAACCCCAAAATGTACCACACAACAATAGGCTGGAAAGTGAAAAGATGAAAAATATACCTGCGATGTACAGAAAACTGTCCAACAAAATACATTCGGTGGATAGCGAGTCTCCGTCTTCTTTTATAGAGAAAATGCTCATGCGGATCAGGTACCAACCTCTCCCAGGGCCGAGGAAGCTGAAAGATGAAAGTCCTCTACAGTGCTTAAATGAAAATGAATCAGTAAAGTTAGTCAAATTAAGCATAAAGCATTAATGATACAGCAATATTTTTCAAGTTTTCTGAAAAATTAACAATTTACATAAATGCTACATAAGCTGAATATTTAAAAAATGGATCCCCCAAGGGTGGGGTACATGTTATACAATATTACATGTAATTACATGTAAATACATGAAAGGTCAAATGTGATACATGAAGTTTAAAGTCATTCCAGTAATTCAGGGAAAAAAATCAGAAACCTAAGGTCTCAACAATTAAGATTTCATCATGTTGAAATTCTGCATGTCTGGTTGGCAAGTCTAAGGGAAGTAACTCTAAGTACAAAAACTGGAAAGCAGCAGAAAATGGGTTACAGAGGGCCACCCTGATGAAATAACAGGCAGTAAGAAAGGGAAAATACAGACCTTTGTGTAGCTACAACAAAGAAACAACTTATAACTACAAATTCCTCACCCTCAGTCCAAGAGAAGCAATCCAGAGGACCACCCACACGACCAGGCATGAGATGTCAAGACAGAAAAAATGTGCTCCTTTCACATGACCACCAAAAAAAGGCCTTTTTAAGGGTCACCCAAAGTATTCGAAAAGATACCGAAAGTGCAAACGTTTAAGAAACTAAATAAAAATGAACACCAGGTCACAGCCCCTACATTTTCATATATGTACACATATAAAGCAATAACATAAAAATACATACATGTACATACATAATACATACATATATTTATACAAATATACAAACATTCATCATAAGAGCAATCTGATGCACTTTATTAACTTACTTTCCTCCTCTGGCTATGTAAACTGCACAATCCTATACTAATTTCTACTTTCTTCTCTACCCCCCCCCCCCCTCCCCCTTTACAAAGGTCACAATTCCCAACAATCCCCATCCCCCCAAAACTAATAAAGTTTTCTACTATTTTTTCTCTCGGCACGTCTTCAATACTCAAATAAATAACTAAAAATAACTTTTCATGACTTTCAATTCACTAAACATTGTAAAAGTTGGGGTCTCTATAGGGAAAAGAGTACCAATTATTTTCCCATAGAACTCTATACAAACCTTATGCCTTCTCAGTACTTTACCATATCACTTTCAGACAAATCCTTAACACCGTTTGAAAATTCATTCTAAGCGCTTCTAAAAAAACTCCCCAAAAATATATGGTCCCGTGGCGTTTATAGGTCAAAATTGCAGTTGTTTACAACTTATAGCGATCGGCAGTAAATGACACTCTGCAAAAAATTTCAACCCCCACTCCTACAATCTCCCCTGATATTTCTATATTTTCTGTAATATTCTTACATTCCATCATTTATTTCAAACATTAATATTTTTACTTTAAAATGAAAAAAATTACATACCTGAATTCAGCCAATCAGGTAATGCACACTATTCAGTACTCTATACTACTTTGTGTAACAAACAAAACCACGTGTACATCCGGGGATTTGGTACTCTCATTCCTATACTCACATATTTACCTATCCCAGAATTAGTCAATTTTGTAATTTTCAAAGACCTTATACCTACCAATGTATATGTATGAAATTTGAGGCCTGTCACTTCAGTGTCTTGGAAACTGTGACCATCTTAATTAATGACACCTCCCTGCTGCAAGGAGTGTTTTAGGGAATGAATAATTTTCATTCCTGTGACCCGACCCGGATATAGTTGTAACTGTCATGAAGAAAATATTTATACAATTGCATGATTTTGTTTTTTAATGTTAATAAAATGATATAAAGTCACATTTGTGTCAATTTTTTCATAAGGGTGGATTCTACCCACAATTCAAAAAAAGCTCCAAAATTTGACAAATCATAGCTAATTAAGCAAAATTTAAAGTTTTTAAAAAGACTGATTCAGAATTTTTTTGATGCTTATGAGAAGTAAATAATTTAAGACTCTGATATACTAATTGATTCTTATCTAACCCATCCTGCTGATTAAGTATGTGCAGAAATGTTTCACTACCCCCCAGTGAAAGGCACTTAGAGAAATAGCAGGTGCCCCCTATTATATTTGTTTACAATTAATTTAGACAAGAGAAAGGCAATCCTTTTGACAACAAATTAAAGTTCAGTCTCTGTAGTCTTAAACAGTACTATCCATAAGCTACATTATTGAAATTTATGCCTAGAAAAGGGGAATTCTGATCAATTTTAAAAAATCAAGAAATGCAATAAGTATTACTTTAAACCCCAAAATGTACCACACAACAATAGGCTGGAAAGTGAAAAGATGAAAAATATACCTGCGATGTACAGAAAACTGTCCAACAAAATACATTCGGTGGATAGCGAGTCTCCGTCTTCTTTTATAGAGAAAATGCTCATGCGGATCAGGTACCAACCTCTCCCAGGGCCGAGGAAGCTGAAAGATGAAAGTCCTCTACAGTGCTTAAATGAAAATGAATCAGTAAAGTTAGTCAAATTAAGCATAAAGCATTAATGATACAGCAATATTTTTCAAGTTTTCTGAAAAATTAACAATTTACATAAATGCTACATAAGCTGAATATTTAAAAAATGGATCCCCCAAGGGTGGGGTACATGTTATACAATATTACATGTAATTACATGTAAATACATGAAAGGTCAAATGTGATACATGAAGTTTAAAGTCATTCCAGTAATTCAGGGAAAAAAATCAGAAACCTAAGGTCTCAACAATTAAGATTTCATCATGTTGAAATTCTGCATGTCTGGTTGGCAAGTCTAAGGGAAGTAACTCTAAGTACAAAAACTGGAAAGCAGCAGAAAATGGGTTACAGAGGGCCACCCTGATGAAATAACAGGCAGTAAGAAAGGGAAAATACAGACCTTTGTGTAGCTACAACAAAGAAACAACTTATAACTACAAATTCCTCACCCTCAGTCCAAGAGAAGCAATCCAGAGGACCACCCACACGACCAGGCATGAGATGTCAAGACAGAAAAAATGTGCTCCTTTCACATGACCACCAAAAAAAGGCCTTTTTAAGGGTCACCCAAAGTATTCGAAAAGATACCGAAAGTGCAAACGTTTAAGAAACTAAATAAAAATGAACACCAGGTCACAGCCCCTACATTTTCATATATGTACACATATAAAGCAATAACATAAAAATACATACATGTACATACATAATACATACATATATTTATACAAACATACAAACATTCATCATAAGAGCAATCTGATGCACTTTATTAACTTACTTTCCTCCTCTGGCTATGTAAACTGCACAATCCTATACTAATTTCTACTTTCTTCTCTACCCCCCCCCCCCTCCCCCTTTACAAAGGTCACAATTCCCAACAATCCCCATCCCCCCAAAACTAATAAAGTTTTCTACTATTTTTTCTCTCGGCACGTCTTCAATACTCAAATAAATAACTAAAAATAACTTTTCATGACTTTCAATTCACTAAACATTGTAAAAGTTGGGGTCTCTATAGGGAAAAGAGTACCAATTATTTTCCCATAGAACTCTATACAAACCTTATGCCTTCTCAGTACTTTACCATATCACTTTCAGACAAATCCTTAACACCGTTTGAAAATTCATTCTAAGCGCTTCTAAAAAAACTCCCCAAAAATATATGGTCCCGTGGCGTTTATAGGTCAAAATTGCAGTTGTTTACAACTTATAGCGATCGGCAGTAAATGACACTCTGCAAAAAATTTCAACCCCCACTCCTACAATCTCCCCTGATATTTCTATATTTTCTGTAATATTCTTACATTCCATCATTTATTTCAAACATTAATATTTTTACTTTAAAATGAAAAAAATTACATACCTGAATTCAGCCAATCAGGTAATGCACACTATTCAGTACTCTATACTACTTTGTGTAACAAACAAAACCACGTGTACATCCGGGGATTTGGTACTCTCATTCCTATACTCACATATTTACCTATCCCAGAATTAGTCAATTTTGTAATTTTCAAAGACCTTATACCTACCAATGTATATGTATGAAATTTGAGGCCTGTCACTTCAGTGTCTTGGAAACTGTGACCATCTTAATTAATGACACCTCCCTGCTGCAAGGAGTGTTTTAGGGAATGAATAATTTTCATTCCTGTGACCCGACCCGGATATAGTTGTAACTGTCATGAAGAAAATATTTATACAATTGCATGATTTTGTTTTTTAATGTTAATAAAATGATATAAAGTCACATTTGTGTCAATTTTTTCATAAGGGTGGATTCTACCCACAATTCAAAAAAAGCTCCAAAATTTGACAAATCATAGCTAATTAAGCAAAATTTAAAGTTTTTAAAAAGACTGATTCAGAATTTTTTTGATGCTTATGAGAAGTAAATAATTTAAGACTCTGATATACTAATTGATTCTTATCTAACCCATCCTGCTGATTAAGTATGTGCAGAAATGTTTCACTACCCCCCAGTGAAAGGCACTTAGAGAAATAGCAGGTGCCCCCTATTATATTTGTTTACAATTAATTTAGACAAGAGAAAGGCAATCCTTTTGACAACAAATTAAAGTTCAGTCTCTGTAGTCTTAAACAGTACTATCCATAAGCTACATTATTGAAATTTATGCCTAGAAAAGGGGAATTCTGATCAATTTTAAAAAATCAAGAAATGCAATAAGTATTACTTTAAACCCCAAAATGTACCACACAACAATAGGCTGGAAAGTGAAAAGATGAAAAATATACCTGCGATGTACAGAAAACTGTCCAACAAAATACATTCGGTGGATAGCGAGTCTCCGTCTTCTTTTATAGAGAAAATGCTCATGCGGATCAGGTACCAACCTCTCCCAGGGCCGAGGAAGCTGAAAGATGAAAGTCCTCTACAGTGCTTAAATGAAAATGAATCAGTAAAGTTAGTCAAATTAAGCATAAAGCATTAATGATACAGCAATATTTTTCAAGTTTTCTGAAAAATTAACAATTTACATAAATGCTACATAAGCTGAATATTTAAAAAATGGATCCCCCAAGGGTGGGGTACATGTTATACAATATTACATGTAATTACATGTAAATACATGAAAGGTCAAATGTGATACATGAAGTTTAAAGTCATTCCAGTAATTCAGGGAAAAAAATCAGAAACCTAAGGTCTCAACAATTAAGATTTCATCATGTTGAAATTCTGCATGTCTGGTTGGCAAGTCTAAGGGAAGTAACTCTAAGTACAAAAACTGGAAAGCAGCAGAAAATGGGTTACAGAGGGCCACCCTGATGAAATAACAGGCAGTAAGAAAGGGAAAATACAGACCTTTGTGTAGCTACAACAAAGAAACAACTTATAACTACAAATTCCTCACCCTCAGTCCAAGAGAAGCAATCCAGAGGACCACCCACACGACCAGGCATGAGATGTCAAGACAGAAAAAATGTGCTCCTTTCACATGACCACCAAAAAAAGGCCTTTTTAAGGGTCACCCAAAGTATTCGAAAAGATACCGAAAGTGCAAACGTTTAAGAAACTAAATAAAAATGAACACCAGGTCACAGCCCCTACATTTTCATATATGTACACATATAAAGCAATAACATAAAAATACATACATGTACATACATAATACATACATATATTTATACAAACATACAAACATTCATCATAAGAGCAATCTGATGCACTTTATTAACTTACTTTCCTCCTCTGGCTATGTAAACTGCACAATCCTATACTAATTTCTACTTTCTTCTCTACCCCCCCCCCCCTCCCCCTTTACAAAGGTCACAATTCCCAACAATCCCCATCCCCCCAAAACTAATAAAGTTTTCTACTATTTTTTCTCTCGGCACGTCTTCAATACTCAAATAAATAACTAAAAATAACTTTTCATGACTTTCAATTCACTAAACATTGTAAAAGTTGGGGTCTCTATAGGGAAAAGAGTACCAATTATTTTCCCATAGAACTCTATACAAACCTTATGCCTTCTCAGTACTTTACCATATCACTTTCAGACAAATCCTTAACACCGTTTGAAAATTCATTCTAAGCGCTTCTAAAAAAACTCCCCAAAAATATATGGTCCCGTGGCGTTTATAGGTCAAAATTGCAGTTGTTTACAACTTATAGCGATCGGCAGTAAATGACACTCTGCAAAAAATTTCAACCCCCACTCCTACAATCTCCCCTGATATTTCTATATTTTCTGTAATATTCTTACATTCCATCATTTATTTCAAACATTAATATTTTTACTTTAAAATGAAAAAAATTACATACCTGAATTCAGCCAATCAGGTAATGCACACTATTCAGTACTCTATACTACTTTGTGTAACAAACAAAACCACGTGTACATCCGGGGATTTGGTACTCTCATTCCTATACTCACATATTTACCTATCCCAGAATTAGTCAATTTTGTAATTTTCAAAGACCTTATACCTACCAATGTATATGTATGAAATTTGAGGCCTGTCACTTCAGTGTCTTGGAAACTGTGACCATCTTAATTAATGACACCTCCCTGCTGCAAGGAGTGTTTTAGGGAATGAATAATTTTCATTCCTGTGACCCGACCCGGATATAGTTGTAACTGTCATGAAGAAAATATTTATACAATTGCATGATTTTGTTTTTTAATGTTAATAAAATGATATAAAGTCACATTTGTGTCAATTTTTTCATAAGGGTGGATTCTACCCACAATTCAAAAAAAGCTCCAAAATTTGACAAATCATAGCTAATTAAGCAAAATTTAAAGTTTTTAAAAAGACTGATTCAGAATTTTTTTGATGCTTATGAGAAGTAAATAATTTAAGACTCTGATATACTAATTGATTCTTATCTAACCCATCCTGCTGATTAAGTATGTGCAGAAATGTTTCACTACCCCCCAGTGAAAGGCACTTAGAGAAATAGCAGGTGCCCCCTATTATATTTGTTTACAATTAATTTAGACAAGAGAAAGGCAATCCTTTTGACAACAAATTAAAGTTCAGTCTCTGTAGTCTTAAACAGTACTATCCATAAGCTACATTATTGAAATTTATGCCTAGAAAAGGGGAATTCTGATCAATTTTAAAAAATCAAGAAATGCAATAAGTATTACTTTAAACCCCAAAATGTACCACACAACAATAGGCTGGAAAGTGAAAAGATGAAAAATATACCTGCGATGTACAGAAAACTGTCCAACAAAATACATTCGGTGGATAGCGAGTCTCCGTCTTCTTTTATAGAGAAAATGCTCATGCGGATCAGGTACCAACCTCTCCCAGGGCCGAGGAAGCTGAAAGATGAAAGTCCTCTACAGTGCTTAAATGAAAATGAATCAGTAAAGTTAGTCAAATTAAGCATAAAGCATTAATGATACAGCAATATTTTTCAAGTTTTCTGAAAAATTAACAATTTACATAAATGCTACATAAGCTGAATATTTAAAAAATGGATCCCCCAAGGGTGGGGTACATGTTATACAATATTACATGTAATTACATGTAAATACATGAAAGGTCAAATGTGATACATGAAGTTTAAAGTCATTCCAGTAATTCAGGGAAAAAAATCAGAAACCTAAGGTCTCAACAATTAAGATTTCATCATGTTGAAATTCTGCATGTCTGGTTGGCAAGTCTAAGGGAAGTAACTCTAAGTACAAAAACTGGAAAGCAGCAGAAAATGGGTTACAGAGGGCCACCCTGATGAAATAACAGGCAGTAAGAAAGGGAAAATACAGACCTTTGTGTAGCTACAACAAAGAAACAACTTATAACTACAAATTCCTCACCCTCAGTCCAAGAGAAGCAATCCAGAGGACCACCCACACGACCAGGCATGAGATGTCAAGACAGAAAAAATGTGCTCCTTTCACATGACCACCAAAAAAAGGCCTTTTTAAGGGTCACCCAAAGTATTCGAAAAGATACCGAAAGTGCAAACGTTTAAGAAACTAAATAAAAATGAACACCAGGTCACAGCCCCTACATTTTCATATATGTACACATATAAAGCAATAACATAAAAATACATACATGTACATACATAATACATACATATATTTATACAAACATACAAACATTCATCATAAGAGCAATCTGATGCACTTTATTAACTTACTTTCCTCCTCTGGCTATGTAAACTGCACAATCCTATACTAATTTCTACTTTCTTCTCTACCCCCCCCCTCCCCCTTTACAAAGGTCACAATTCCCAACAATCCCCATCCCCCCAAAACTAATAAAGTTTTCTACTATTTTTTCTCTCGGCACGTCTTCAATACTCAAATAAATAACTAAAAATAACTTTTCATGACTTTCAATTCACTAAACATTGTAAAAGTTGGGGTCTCTATAGGGAAAAGAGTACCAATTATTTTCCCATAGAACTCTATACAAACCTTATGCCTTCTCAGTACTTTACCATATCACTTTCAGACAAATCCTTAACACCGTTTGAAAATTCATTCTAAGCGCTTCTAAAAAAACTCCCCAAAAATATATGGTCCCGTGGCGTTTATAGGTCAAAATTGCAGTTGTTTACAACTTATAGCGATCGGCAGTAAATGACACTCTGCAAAAAATTTCAACCCCCACTCCTACAATCTCCCCTGATATTTCTATATTTTCTGTAATATTCTTACATTCCATCATTTATTTCAAACATTAATATTTTTACTTTAAAATGAAAAAAATTACATACCTGAATTCAGCCAATCAGGTAATGCACACTATTCAGTACTCTATACTACTTTGTGTAACAAACAAAACCACGTGTACATCCGGGGATTTGGTACTCTCATTCCTATACTCACATATTTACCTATCCCAGAATTAGTCAATTTTGTAATTTTCAAAGACCTTATACCTACCAATGTATATGTATGAAATTTGAGGCCTGTCACTTCAGTGTCTTGGAAACTGTGACCATCTTAATTAATGACACCTCCCTGCTGCAAGGAGTGTTTTAGGGAATGAATAATTTTCATTCCTGTGACCCGACCCGGATATAGTTGTAACTGTCATGAAGAAAATATTTATACAATTGCATGATTTTGTTTTTTAATGTTAATAAAATGATATAAAGTCACATTTGTGTCAATTTTTTCATAAGGGTGGATTCTACCCACAATTCAAAAAAAGCTCCAAAATTTGACAAATCATAGCTAATTAAGCAAAATTTAAAGTTTTTAAAAAGACTGATTCAGAATTTTTTTGATGCTTATGAGAAGTAAATAATTTAAGACTCTGATATACTAATTGATTCTTATCTAACCCATCCTGCTGATTAAGTATGTGCAGAAATGTTTCACTACCCCCCAGTGAAAGGCACTTAGAGAAATAGCAGGTGCCCCCTATTATATTTGTTTACAATTAATTTAGACAAGAGAAAGGCAATCCTTTTGACAACAAATTAAAGTTCAGTCTCTGTAGTCTTAAACAGTACTATCCATAAGCTACATTATTGAAATTTATGCCTAGAAAAGGGGAATTCTGATCAATTTTAAAAAATCAAGAAATGCAATAAGTATTACTTTAAACCCCAAAATGTACCACACAACAATAGGCTGGAAAGTGAAAAGATGAAAAATATACCTGCGATGTACAGAAAACTGTCCAACAAAATACATTCGGTGGATAGCGAGTCTCCGTCTTCTTTTATAGAGAAAATGCTCATGCGGATCAGGTACCAACCTCTCCCAGGGCCGAGGAAGCTGAAAGATGAAAGTCCTCTACAGTGCTTAAATGAAAATGAATCAGTAAAGTTAGTCAAATTAAGCATAAAGCATTAATGATACAGCAATATTTTTCAAGTTTTCTGAAAAATTAACAATTTACATAAATGCTACATAAGCTGAATATTTAAAAAATGGATCCCCCAAGGGTGGGGTACATGTTATACAATATTACATGTAATTACATGTAAATACATGAAAGGTCAAATGTGATACATGAAGTTTAAAGTCATTCCAGTAATTCAGGGAAAAAAATCAGAAACCTAAGGTCTCAACAATTAAGATTTCATCATGTTGAAATTCTGCATGTCTGGTTGGCAAGTCTAAGGGAAGTAACTCTAAGTACAAAAACTGGAAAGCAGCAGAAAATGGGTTACAGAGGGCCACCCTGATGAAATAACAGGCAGTAAGAAAGGGAAAATACAGACCTTTGTGTAGCTACAACAAAGAAACAACTTATAACTACAAATTCCTCACCCTCAGTCCAAGAGAAGCAATCCAGAGGACCACCCACACGACCAGGCATGAGATGTCAAGACAGAAAAAATGTGCTCCTTTCACATGACCACCAAAAAAAGGCCTTTTTAAGGGTCACCCAAAGTATTCGAAAAGATACCGAAAGTGCAAACGTTTAAGAAACTAAATAAAAATGAACACCAGGTCACAGCCCCTACATTTTCATATATGTACACATATAAAGCAATAACATAAAAATACATACATGTACATACATAATACATACATATATTTATACAAACATACAAACATTCATCATAAGAGCAATCTGATGCACTTTATTAACTTACTTTCCTCCTCTGGCTATGTAAACTGCACAATCCTATACTAATTTCTACTTTCTTCTCTACCCCCCCCCCCCTCCCCCTTTACAAAGGTCACAATTCCCAACAATCCCCATCCCCCCAAAACTAATAAAGTTTTCTACTATTTTTTCTCTCGGCACGTCTTCAATACTCAAATAAATAACTAAAAATAACTTTTCATGACTTTCAATTCACTAAACATTGTAAAAGTTGGGGTCTCTATAGGGAAAAGAGTACCAATTATTTTCCCATAGAACTCTATACAAACCTTATGCCTTCTCAGTACTTTACCATATCACTTTCAGACAAATCCTTAACACCGTTTGAAAATTCATTCTAAGCGCTTCTAAAAAAACTCCCCAAAAATATATGGTCCCGTGGCGTTTATAGGTCAAAATTGCAGTTGTTTACAAACTTATAGCGATCGGCAGTAAATGACACTCTGCAAAAAATTTCAACCCCCACTCCTACAATCTCCCCTGATATTTCTATATTTTCTGTAATATTCTTACATTCCATCATTTATTTCAAACATTAATATTTTTACTTTAAAATGAAAAAAATTACATACCTGAATTCAGCCAATCAGGTAATGCACACTATTCAGTACTCTATACTACTTTGTGTAACAAACAAAACCACGTGTACATCCGGGGATTTGGTACTCTCATTCCTATACTCACATATTTACCTATCCCAGAATTAGTCAATTTTGTAATTTTCAAAGACCTTATACCTACCAA
Source organism: Saccostrea echinata (assembly GCF_033153115.1). Taxonomy (NCBI): domain Eukaryota; kingdom Metazoa; phylum Mollusca; class Bivalvia; order Ostreida; family Ostreidae; genus Saccostrea; species Saccostrea echinata. The sequence continues at coordinate 24,790 of NW_026889877.1, forward strand.
TGTATATGTATGAAATTTGAGGCCTGTCACTTCAGTGTCTTGGAAACTGTGACCATCTTAATTAATGACACCTCCCTGCTGCAAGGAGTGTTTTAGGGAATGAATAATTTTCATTCCTGTGACCCGACCCGGATATAGTTGTAACTGTCATGAAGAAAATATTTATACAATTGCATGATTTTGTTTTTTAATGTTAATAAAATGATATAAAGTCACATTTGTGTCAATTTTTTCATAAGGGTGGATTCTACCCACAATTCAAAAAAAGCTCCAAAATTTGACAAATCATAGCTAATTAAGCAAAATTTAAAGTTTTTAAAAAGACTGATTCAGAATTTTTTTGATGCTTATGAGAAGTAAATAATTTAAGACTCTGATATACTAATTGATTCTTATCTAACCCATCCTGCTGATTAAGTATGTGCAGAAATGTTTCACTACCCCCCAGTGAAAGGCACTTAGAGAAATAGCAGGTGCCCCCTATTATATTTGTTTACAATTAATTTAGACAAGAGAAAGGCAATCCTTTTGACAACAAATTAAAGTTCAGTCTCTGTAGTCTTAAACAGTACTATCCATAAGCTACATTATTGAAATTTATGCCTAGAAAAGGGGAATTCTGATCAATTTTAAAAAATCAAGAAATGCAATAAGTATTACTTTAAACCCCAAAATGTACCACACAACAATAGGCTGGAAAGTGAAAAGATGAAAAATATACCTGCGATGTACAGAAAACTGTCCAACAAAATACATTCGGTGGATAGCGAGTCTCCGTCTTCTTTTATAGAGAAAATGCTCATGCGGATCAGGTACCAACCTCTCCCAGGGCCGAGGAAGCTGAAAGATGAAAGTCCTCTACAGTGCTTAAATGAAAATGAATCAGTAAAGTTAGTCAAATTAAGCATAAAGCATTAATGATACAGCAATATTTTTCAAGTTTTCTGAAAAATTAACAATTTACATAAATGCTACATAAGCTGAATATTTAAAAATGGATCCCCCAAGGGTGGGGTACATGTTATACAATATTACATGTAATTACATGTAAATACATGAAAGGTCAAATGTGATACATGAAGTTTAAAGTCATTCCAGTAATTCAGGGAAAAAAATCAGAAACCTAAGGTCTCAACAATTAAGATTTCATCATGTTGAAATTCTGCATGTCTGGTTGGCAAGTCTAAGGGAAGTAACTCTAAGTACAAAAACTGGAAAGCAGCAGAAAATGGGTTACAGAGGGCCACCCTGATGAAATAACAGGCAGTAAGAAAGGAAAATACAGACCTTTGTGTAGCTACAACAAAGAAACAACTTATAACTACAAATTCCTCACCCTCAGTCCAAGAGAAGCAATCCAGAGGACCACCCACACGACCAGGCATGAGATGTCAAGACAGAAAAAATGTGCTCCTTTCACATGACCACCAAAAAAAGGCCTTTTTAAGGGTCACCCAAAGTATTCGAAAAGATACCGAAAGTGCAAACGTTTAAGAAACTAAATAAAAATGAACACCAGGTCACAGCCCCTACATTTTCATATATGTACACATATAAAGCAATAACATAAAAATACATACATGTACATACATAATACATACATATATTTATACAAACATACAAACATTCATCATAAGAGCAATCTGATGCACTTTATTAACTTACTTTCCTCCTCTGGCTATGTAAACTGCACAATCCTATACTAATTTCTACTTTCTTCTCTACCCCCCCCCCCTCCCCCTTTACAAAGGTCACAATTCCCAACAATCCCCATCCCCCCAAAACTAATAAAGTTTTCTACTATTTTTTTCTCTT
>NW_026889878.1:0-25000 GCF_033153115.1 Saccostrea echinata
GGAGGTAAAGATGGCAATGTCTTCTACAGTTGACAAAATATAGGGGCGAATAAAATGCACACACATATCATATACAACCGTTTTTATTTAATATAAACCCGTTTCCATGGCAACAGGAAGGTTTTTCTGGCCTATCCCAATCACCTGGTAGGTGTTAACTCTACACCACTTCCTACGTGAATGAGCACTGAGCAGTCCCCGCAAACTATATATACGGGGGAAAAATCAATATTTTGTAGTGTTTAAGAAACGTTGGTCCTACGTTTTCGGAAATTCTAAGATATTTAAAGATATTTAATTCCTTCTTAATCCTATCAAGAAACTTGTAATACGCAAAATCTTCAAAGAGGGGTCTTTACATACCCTATGAATATTACAGAAAAAAGAAGTTAGAAAGACGAAGAAATAGAAAAAATCGACTTTTTAATCCAATTTCTGTGACGACCGGAAGTATTGACGACGGAAAGAATATTCATGGTGACATCTACGAGTCATTATCTATGATATCTGATAAAGTTAACTTTCATATCTTAAGCTGTTCTGGAGAAATGGAGCGGACATAGTCCTTTACCAAATTTCGTCTATACAATAATATTAAGAATATAACAGAATGCGATGTAAGGTTCACGTCAAAACATGGCTGACGCAAAACAATTCCTGAATTTTCCCCCTTCAATTCGAGCATTTCTGCATTGGACAGGGCTGATGGTTGTTTATGAGATGAAAAACTATGTGTAAACTTTCTTAGTTTAGCGGAATCATGAACATTTTCGGCGTGATGAATAATTTGTTTACAGTAGTGATGAGGCTTTCGCGCACCTGCAGGAGCGGATCCAAGGATTTACAAATGAATAACATTTAATAGAAATGAAGTTTTAATACTTTTAAATATTATTTAATGAAATTATTAATATGCAAGTAATAGATATAGAAGAAAACGCGAAATGCTAATGAATGCAGCTGACAATCACTACTTTCTAAAGATAAATTAATTCTAAATAAAATAATTATAAATTCTATAGACAAAACAGAAGAAGAATGAATGGTAGCAAAATATCAAATCACATCAGGGGAACCGAATTTTATTAATAAAACTCTTAAGAAGTTCCTTATAAGTTGTGAATTTTATATCTGTGTATTCTACCTGGTTGCTTCGAGGAAGGGGAGGGGGGGGGGGAATCATGAACATAAACATGTAAAGTAGCATTATTTTGTAGAAAGAATTAAGGCTTATAATTTTGAAAACGTCAAGAAGAGTTGCTTGTGATATGAAAGTCAAGGTCATTTCATAAAGAATGCAAAACATAAAAGCGAAAAAGAGGAAAGGGGGGGGGGGGGTAAAGATGGCAATGTCTTCTACAGTTGACAAAATATAGGGGCGAATAAAATGCACACACATATCATATACAACCGTTTTTATTTAATATAAACCCGTTTCCATGGCAACGGGAAGGTTTTTCTGGCCTATCCCAATCACCTGGTAGGTGTTAACTCTACACCACTTCCTACGTGAATGAGCACTGAGCAGTCCCCGCAAACTATATATACGGGGGAAAAATCAATATTTTGTAGTGTTTAAGAAACGTTGGTCCTACGTTTTCGGAAATTCTAAGATATTTAAAGATATTTAATTCCTTCTTAATCCTATCAAGAAACTTGTAATACGCAAAATCTTCAAAGAGGGGTCTTTACATACCCTATGAATATTACAGAAAAAAGAAGTTAGAAAGACGAAGAAATAGAAAAAATCGACTTTTTAATCCAATTTCTGTGACGACCGGAAGTATTGACGACGGAAAGAATATTCATGGTGACATCTACGAGTCATTATCTATGATATCTGATAAAGTTAACTTTCATATCTTAAGCTGTTCTGGAGAAATGGAGCGGACATAGTCCTTTACCAAATTTCGTCTATACAATAATATTAAGAATATAACAGAATGCGATGTAAGGTTCACGTCAAAACATGGCTGACGCAAAACAATTCCTGAATTTTCCCCCTTCAATTCGAGCATTTCTGCATTGGACAGGGCTGATGGTTGTTTATGAGATGAAAAACTATGTGTAAACTTTCTTAGTTTAGCGGAATCATGAACATTTTCGGCGTGATGAATAATTTGTTTACAGTAGTGATGAGGCTTTCGCGCACCTGCAGGAGCGGATCCAAGGATTTACAAATGAATAACATTTAATAGAAATGAAGTTTTAATACTTTTAAATATTATTTAATGAAATTATTAATATGCAAGTAATAGATATAGAAGAAAACGCGAAATGCTAATGAATGCAGCTGACAATCACTACTTTCTAAAGATAAATTAATTCTAAATAAAATAATTATAAATTCTATAGACAAAACAGAAGAAGAATGAATGGTAGCAAAATATCAAATCACATCAGGGGAACCGAATTTTATTAATAAAACTCTTAAGAAGTTCCTTATAAGTTGTGAATTTTATATCTGTGTATTCTACCTGGTTGCTTCGAGGAAGGGGAGGGGGGGGGGGAATCATGAACATAAACATGTAAAGTAGCATTATTTTGTAGAAAGAATTAAGGCTTATAATTTTGAAAACGTCAAGAAGAGTTGCTTGTGATATGAAAGTCAAGGTCATTTCATAAAGAATGCAAAACATAAAAGCGAAAAAGAGGAAAGGGGGGGGAGGTAAAGATGGCAATGTCTTCTACAGTTGACAAAATATAGGGGCGAATAAAATGCACACACATATCATATACAACCGTTTTTATTTAATATAAACCCGTTTCCATGGCAACAGGAAGGTTTTTCTGGCCTATCCCAATCACCTGGTAGGTGTTAACTCTACACCACTTCCTACGTGAATGAGCACTGAGCAGTCCCCGCAAACTATATATACGGGGGAAAAATCAATATTTTGTAGTGTTTAAGAAACGTTGGTCCTACGTTTTCGGAAATTCTAAGATATTTAAAGATATTTAATTCCTTCTTAATCCTATCAAGAAACTTGTAATACGCAAAATCTTCAAAGAGGGGTCTTTACATACCCTATGAATATTACAGAAAAAAGAAGTTAGAAAGACGAAGAAATAGAAAAAATCGACTTTTTAATCCAATTTCTGTGACGACCGGAAGTATTGACGACGGAAAGAATATTCATGGTGACATCTACGAGTCATTATCTATGATATCTGATAAAGTTAACTTTCATATCTTAAGCTGTTCTGGAGAAATGGAGCGGACATAGTCCTTTACCAAATTTCGTCTATACAATAATATTAAGAATATAACAGAATGCGATGTAAGGTTCACGTCAAAACATGGCTGACGCAAAACAATTCCTGAATTTTCCCCCTTCAATTCGAGCATTTCTGCATTGGACAGGGCTGATGGTTGTTTATGAGATGAAAAACTATGTGTAAACTTTCTTAGTTTAGCGGAATCATGAACATTTTCGGCGTGATGAATAATTTGTTTACAGTAGTGATGAGGCTTTCGCGCACCTGCAGGAGCGGATCCAAGGATTTACAAATGAATAACATTTAATAGAAATGAAGTTTTAATACTTTTAAATATTATTTAATGAAATTATTAATATGCAAGTAATAGATATAGAAGAAAACGCGAAATGCTAATGAATGCAGCTGACAATCACTACTTTCTAAAGATAAATTAATTCTAAATAAAATAATTATAAATTCTATAGACAAAACAGAAGAAGAATGAATGGTAGCAAAATATCAAATCACATCAGGGGAACCGAATTTTATTAATAAAACTCTTAAGAAGTTCCTTATAAGTTGTGAATTTTATATCTGTGTATTCTACCTGGTTGCTTCGAGGAAGGGGAGGGGGGGGGGGAATCATGAACATAAACATGTAAAGTAGCATTATTTTGTAGAAAGAATTAAGGCTTATAATTTTGAAAACGTCAAGAAGAGTTGCTTGTGATATGAAAGTCAAGGTCATTTCATAAAGAATGCAAAACATAAAAGCGAAAAAGAGGAAAGGGGGGGGAGGTAAAGATGGCAATGTCTTCTACAGTTGACAAAATATAGGGGCGAATAAAATGCACACACATATCATATACAACCGTTTTTATTTAATATAAACCCGTTTCCATGGCAACAGGAAGGTTTTTCTGGCCTATCCCAATCACCTGGTAGGTGTTAACTCTACACCACTTCCTACGTGAATGAGCACTGAGCAGTCCCCGCAAACTATATATACGGGGGAAAAATCAATATTTTGTAGTGTTTAAGAAACGTTGGTCCTACGTTTTCGGAAATTCTAAGATATTTAAAGATATTTAATTCCTTCTTAATCCTATCAAGAAACTTGTAATACGCAAAATCTTCAAAGAGGGGTCTTTACATACCCTATGAATATTACAGAAAAAAGAAGTTAGAAAGACGAAGAAATAGAAAAAATCGACTTTTTAATCCAATTTCTGTGACGACCGGAAGTATTGACGACGGAAAGAATATTCATGGTGACATCTACGAGTCATTATCTATGATATCTGATAAAGTTAACTTTCATATCTTAAGCTGTTCTGGAGAAATGGAGCGGACATAGTCCTTTACCAAATTTCGTCTATACAATAATATTAAGAATATAACAGAATGCGATGTAAGGTTCACGTCAAAACATGGCTGACGCAAAACAATTCCTGAATTTTCCCCCTTCAATTCGAGCATTTCTGCATTGGACAGGGCTGATGGTTGTTTATGAGATGAAAAACTATGTGTAAACTTTCTTAGTTTAGCGGAATCATGAACATTTTCGGCGTGATGAATAATTTGTTTACAGTAGTGATGAGGCTTTCGCGCACCTGCAGGAGCGGATCCAAGGATTTACAAATGAATAACATTTAATAGAAATGAAGTTTTAATACTTTTAAATATTATTTAATGAAATTATTAATATGCAAGTAATAGATATAGAAGAAAACGCGAAATGCTAATGAATGCAGCTGACAATCACTACTTTCTAAAGATAAATTAATTCTAAATAAAATAATTATAAATTCTATAGACAAAACAGAAGAAGAATGAATGGTAGCAAAATATCAAATCACATCAGGGGAACCGAATTTTATTAATAAAACTCTTAAGAAGTTCCTTATAAGTTGTGAATTTTATATCTGTGTATTCTACCTGGTTGCTTCGAGGAAGGGGAGGGGGGGGGGGAATCATGAACATAAACATGTAAAGTAGCATTATTTTGTAGAAAGAATTAAGGCTTATAATTTTGAAAACGTCAAGAAGAGTTGCTTGTGATATGAAAGTCAAGGTCATTTCATAAAGAATGCAAAACATAAAAGCGAAAAAGAGGAAAGGGGGGGGGGTAAAGATGGCAATGTCTTCTACAGTTGACAAAATATAGGGGCGAATAAAATGCACACACATATCATATACAACCGTTTTTATTTAATATAAACCCGTTTCCATGGCAACGGGAAGGTTTTTCTGGCCTATCCCAATCACCTGGTAGGTGTTAACTCTACACCACTTCCTACGTGAATGAGCACTGAGCAGTCCCCGCAAACTATATATACGGGGGAAAAATCAATATTTTGTAGTGTTTAAGAAACGTTGGTCCTACGTTTTCGGAAATTCTAAGATATTTAAAGATATTTAATTCCTTCTTAATCCTATCAAGAAACTTGTAATACGCAAAATCTTCAAAGAGGGGTCTTTACATACCCTATGAATATTACAGAAAAAAGAAGTTAGAAAGACGAAGAAATAGAAAAAATCGACTTTTTAATCCAATTTCTGTGACGACCGGAAGTATTGACGACGGAAAGAATATTCATGGTGACATCTACGAGTCATTATCTATGATATCTGATAAAGTTAACTTTCATATCTTAAGCTGTTCTGGAGAAATGGAGCGGACATAGTCCTTTACCAAATTTCGTCTATACAATAATATTAAGAATATAACAGAATGCGATGTAAGGTTCACGTCAAAACATGGCTGACGCAAAACAATTCCTGAATTTTCCCCCTTCAATTCGAGCATTTCTGCATTGGACAGGGCTGATGGTTGTTTATGAGATGAAAAACTATGTGTAAACTTTCTTAGTTTAGCGGAATCATGAACATTTTCGGCGTGATGAATAATTTGTTTACAGTAGTGATGAGGCTTTCGCGCACCTGCAGGAGCGGATCCAAGGATTTACAAATGAATAACATTTAATAGAAATGAAGTTTTAATACTTTTAAATATTATTTAATGAAATTATTAATATGCAAGTAATAGATATAGAAGAAAACGCGAAATGCTAATGAATGCAGCTGACAATCACTACTTTCTAAAGATAAATTAATTCTAAATAAAATAATTATAAATTCTATAGACAAAACAGAAGAAGAATGAATGGTAGCAAAATATCAAATCACATCAGGGGAACCGAATTTTATTAATAAAACTCTTAAGAAGTTCCTTATAAGTTGTGAATTTTATATCTGTGTATTCTACCTGGTTGCTTCGAGGAAGGGGAGGGGGGGGGGGGGAATCATGAACATAAACATGTAAAGTAGCATTATTTTGTAGAAAGAATTAAGGCTTATAATTTTGAAAACGTCAAGAAGAGTTGCTTGTGATATGAAAGTCAAGGTCATTTCATAAAGAATGCAAAACATAAAAGCGAAAAAGAGGAAAGGGGGGGGGGGTAAAGATGGCAATGTCTTCTACAGTTGACAAAATATAGGGGCGAATAAAATGCACACACATATCATATACAACCGTTTTTATTTAATATAAACCCGTTTCCATGGCAACGGGAAGGTTTTTCTGGCCTATCCCAATCACCTGGTAGGTGTTAACTCTACACCACTTCCTACGTGAATGAGCGCTGAGCAGTCCCCGCAAACTATATATACGGGGGAAAAATCAATATTTTGTAGTGTTTAAGAAACGTTGGTCCTACGTTTTCGGAAATTCTAAGATATTTAAAGATATTTAATTCCTTCTTAATCCTATCAAGAAACTTGTAATACGCAAAATCTTCAAAGAGGGGTCTTTACATACCCTATGAATATTACAGAAAAAAGAAGTTAGAAAGACGAAGAAATAGAAAAAATCGACTTTTTAATCCAATTTCTGTGACGACCGGAAGTATTGACGACGGAAAGAATATTCATGGTGACATCTACGAGTCATTATCTATGATATCTGATAAAGTTAACTTTCATATCTTAAGCTGTTCTGGAGAAATGGAGCGGACATAGTCCTTTACCAAATTTCGTCTATACAATAATATTAAGAATATAACAGAATGCGATGTAAGGTTCACGTCAAAACATGGCTGACGCAAAACAATTCCTGAATTTTCCCCCTTCAATTCGAGCATTTCTGCATTGGACAGGGCTGATGGTTGTTTATGAGATGAAAAACTATGTGTAAACTTTCTTAGTTTAGCGGAATCATGAACATTTTCGGCGTGATGAATAATTTGTTTACAGTAGTGATGAGGCTTTCGCGCACCTGCAGGAGCGGATCCAAGGATTTACAAATGAATAACATTTAATAGAAATGAAGTTTTAATACTTTTAAATATTATTTAATGAAATTATTAATATGCAAGTAATAGATATAGAAGAAAACGCGAAATGCTAATGAATGCAGCTGACAATCACTACTTTCTAAAGATAAATTAATTCTAAATAAAATAATTATAAATTCTATAGACAAAACAGAAGAAGAATGAATGGTAGCAAAATATCAAATCACATCAGGGGAACCGAATTTTATTAATAAAACTCTTAAGAAGTTCCTTATAAGTTGTGAATTTTATATCTGTGTATTCTACCTGGTTGCTTCGAGGAAGGGGAGGGGGGGGGGGGGAATCATGAACATAAACATGTAAAGTAGCATTATTTTGTAGAAAGAATTAAGGCTTATAATTTTGAAAACGTCAAGAAGAGTTGCTTGTGATATGAAAGTCAAGGTCATTTCATAAAGAATGCAAAACATAAAAGCGAAAAAGAGGAAAGGGGGGGGGGGTAAAGATGGCAATGTCTTCTACAGTTGACAAAATATAGGGGCGAATAAAATGCACACACATATCATATACAACCGTTTTTATTTAATATAAACCCGTTTCCATGGCAACGGGAAGGTTTTTCTGGCCTATCCCAATCACCTGGTAGGTGTTAACTCTACACCACTTCCTACGTGAATGAGCGCTGAGCAGTCCCCGCAAACTATATATACGGGGGAAAAATCAATATTTTGTAGTGTTTAAGAAACGTTGGTCCTACGTTTTCGGAAATTCTAAGATATTTAAAGATATTTAATTCCTTCTTAATCCTATCAAGAAACTTGTAATACGCAAAATCTTCAAAGAGGGGTCTTTACATACCCTATGAATATTACAGAAAAAAGAAGTTAGAAAGACGAAGAAATAGAAAAAATCGACTTTTTAATCCAATTTCTGTGACGACCGGAAGTATTGACGACGGAAAGAATATTCATGGTGACATCTACGAGTCATTATCTATGATATCTGATAAAGTTAACTTTCATATCTTAAGCTGTTCTGGAGAAATGGAGCGGACATAGTCCTTTACCAAATTTCGTCTATACAATAATATTAAGAATATAACAGAATGCGATGTAAGGTTCACGTCAAAACATGGCTGACGCAAAACAATTCCTGAATTTTCCCCCTTCAATTCGAGCATTTCTGCATTGGACAGGGCTGATGGTTGTTTATGAGATGAAAAACTATGTGTAAACTTTCTTAGTTTAGCGGAATCATGAACATTTTCGGCGTGATGAATAATTTGTTTACAGTAGTGATGAGGCTTTCGCGCACCTGCAGGAGCGGATCCAAGGATTTACAAATGAATAACATTTAATAGAAATGAAGTTTTAATACTTTTAAATATTATTTAATGAAATTATTAATATGCAAGTAATAGATATAGAAGAAAACGCGAAATGCTAATGAATGCAGCTGACAATCACTACTTTCTAAAGATAAATTAATTCTAAATAAAATAATTATAAATTCTATAGACAAAACAGAAGAAGAATGAATGGTAGCAAAATATCAAATCACATCAGGGGAACCGAATTTTATTAATAAAACTCTTAAGAAGTTCCTTATAAGTTGTGAATTTTATATCTGTGTATTCTACCTGGTTGCTTCGAGGAAGGGGAGGGGGGGGGGGGAATCATGAACATAAACATGTAAAGTAGCATTATTTTGTAGAAAGAATTAAGGCTTATAATTTTGAAAACGTCAAGAAGAGTTGCTTGTGATATGAAAGTCAAGGTCATTTCATAAAGAATGCAAAACATAAAAGCGAAAAAGAGGAAAGGGGGGGGGGGGTAAAGATGGCAATGTCTTCTACAGTTGACAAAATATAGGGGCGAATAAAATGCACACACATATCATATACAACCGTTTTTATTTAATATAAACCCGTTTCCATGGCAACGGGAAGGTTTTTCTGGCCTATCCCAATCACCTGGTAGGTGTTAACTCTACACCACTTCCTACGTGAATGAGCGCTGAGCAGTCCCCGCAAACTATATATACGGGGGAAAAATCAATATTTTGTAGTGTTTAAGAAACGTTGGTCCTACGTTTTCGGAAATTCTAAGATATTTAAAGATATTTAATTCCTTCTTAATCCTATCAAGAAACTTGTAATACGCAAAATCTTCAAAGAGGGGTCTTTACATACCCTATGAATATTACAGAAAAAAGAAGTTAGAAAGACGAAGAAATAGAAAAAATCGACTTTTTAATCCAATTTCTGTGACGACCGGAAGTATTGACGACGGAAAGAATATTCATGGTGACATCTACGAGTCATTATCTATGATATCTGATAAAGTTAACTTTCATATCTTAAGCTGTTCTGGAGAAATGGAGCGGACATAGTCCTTTACCAAATTTCGTCTATACAATAATATTAAGAATATAACAGAATGCGATGTAAGGTTCACGTCAAAACATGGCTGACGCAAAACAATTCCTGAATTTTCCCCCTTCAATTCGAGCATTTCTGCATTGGACAGGGCTGATGGTTGTTTATGAGATGAAAAACTATGTGTAAACTTTCTTAGTTTAGCGGAATCATGAACATTTTCGGCGTGATGAATAATTTGTTTACAGTAGTGATGAGGCTTTCGCGCACCTGCAGGAGCGGATCCAAGGATTTACAAATGAATAACATTTAATAGAAATGAAGTTTTAATACTTTTAAATATTATTTAATGAAATTATTAATATGCAAGTAATAGATATAGAAGAAAACGCGAAATGCTAATGAATGCAGCTGACAATCACTACTTTCTAAAGATAAATTAATTCTAAATAAAATAATTATAAATTCTATAGACAAAACAGAAGAAGAATGAATGGTAGCAAAATATCAAATCACATCAGGGGAACCGAATTTTATTAATAAAACTCTTAAGAAGTTCCTTATAAGTTGTGAATTTTATATCTGTGTATTCTACCTGGTTGCTTCGAGGAAGGGGAGGGGGGGGGGGGAATCATGAACATAAACATGTAAAGTAGCATTATTTTGTAGAAAGAATTAAGGCTTATAATTTTGAAAACGTCAAGAAGAGTTGCTTGTGATATGAAAGTCAAGGTCATTTCATAAAGAATGCAAAACATAAAAGCGAAAAAGAGGAAAGGGGGGGGGGGGTAAAGATGGCAATGTCTTCTACAGTTGACAAAATATAGGGGCGAATAAAATGCACACACATATCATATACAACCGTTTTTATTTAATATAAACCCGTTTCCATGGCAACGGGAAGGTTTTTCTGGCCTATCCCAATCACCTGGTAGGTGTTAACTCTACACCACTTCCTACGTGAATGAGCGCTGAGCAGTCCCCGCAAACTATATATACGGGGGAAAAATCAATATTTTGTAGTGTTTAAGAAACGTTGGTCCTACGTTTTCGGAAATTCTAAGATATTTAAAGATATTTAATTCCTTCTTAATCCTATCAAGAAACTTGTAATACGCAAAATCTTCAAAGAGGGGTCTTTACATACCCTATGAATATTACAGAAAAAAGAAGTTAGAAAGACGAAGAAATAGAAAAAATCGACTTTTTAATCCAATTTCTGTGACGACCGGAAGTATTGACGACGGAAAGAATATTCATGGTGACATCTACGAGTCATTATCTATGATATCTGATAAAGTTAACTTTCATATCTTAAGCTGTTCTGGAGAAATGGAGCGGACATAGTCCTTTACCAAATTTCGTCTATACAATAATATTAAGAATATAACAGAATGCGATGTAAGGTTCACGTCAAAACATGGCTGACGCAAAACAATTCCTGAATTTTCCCCCTTCAATTCGAGCATTTCTGCATTGGACAGGGCTGATGGTTGTTTATGAGATGAAAAACTATGTGTAAACTTTCTTAGTTTAGCGGAATCATGAACATTTTCGGCGTGATGAATAATTTGTTTACAGTAGTGATGAGGCTTTCGCGCACCTGCAGGAGCGGATCCAAGGATTTACAAATGAATAACATTTAATAGAAATGAAGTTTTAATACTTTTAAATATTATTTAATGAAATTATTAATATGCAAGTAATAGATATAGAAGAAAACGCGAAATGCTAATGAATGCAGCTGACAATCACTACTTTCTAAAGATAAATTAATTCTAAATAAAATAATTATAAATTCTATAGACAAAACAGAAGAAGAATGAATGGTAGCAAAATATCAAATCACATCAGGGGAACCGAATTTTATTAATAAAACTCTTAAGAAGTTCCTTATAAGTTGTGAATTTTATATCTGTGTATTCTACCTGGTTGCTTCGAGGAAGGGGAGGGGGGGGGGGGAATCATGAACATAAACATGTAAAGTAGCATTATTTTGTAGAAAGAATTAAGGCTTATAATTTTGAAAACGTCAAGAAGAGTTGCTTGTGATATGAAAGTCAAGGTCATTTCATAAAGAATGCAAAACATAAAAGCGAAAAAGAGGAAAGGGGGGGGGGGGTAAAGATGGCAATGTCTTCTACAGTTGACAAAATATAGGGGCGAATAAAATGCACACACATATCATATACAACCGTTTTTATTTAATATAAACCCGTTTCCATGGCAACGGGAAGGTTTTTCTGGCCTATCCCAATCACCTGGTAGGTGTTAACTCTACACCACTTCCTACGTGAATGAGCGCTGAGCAGTCCCCGCAAACTATATATACGGGGGAAAAATCAATATTTTGTAGTGTTTAAGAAACGTTGGTCCTACGTTTTCGGAAATTCTAAGATATTTAAAGATATTTAATTCCTTCTTAATCCTATCAAGAAACTTGTAATACGCAAAATCTTCAAAGAGGGGTCTTTACATACCCTATGAATATTACAGAAAAAAGAAGTTAGAAAGACGAAGAAATAGAAAAAATCGACTTTTTAATCCAATTTCTGTGACGACCGGAAGTATTGACGACGGAAAGAATATTCATGGTGACATCTACGAGTCATTATCTATGATATCTGATAAAGTTAACTTTCATATCTTAAGCTGTTCTGGAGAAATGGAGCGGACATAGTCCTTTACCAAATTTCGTCTATACAATAATATTAAGAATATAACAGAATGCGATGTAAGGTTCACGTCAAAACATGGCTGACGCAAAACAATTCCTGAATTTTCCCCCTTCAATTCGAGCATTTCTGCATTGGACAGGGCTGATGGTTGTTTATGAGATGAAAAACTATGTGTAAACTTTCTTAGTTTAGCGGAATCATGAACATTTTCGGCGTGATGAATAATTTGTTTACAGTAGTGATGAGGCTTTCGCGCACCTGCAGGAGCGGATCCAAGGATTTACAAATGAATAACATTTAATAGAAATGAAGTTTTAATACTTTTAAATATTATTTAATGAAATTATTAATATGCAAGTAATAGATATAGAAGAAAACGCGAAATGCTAATGAATGCAGCTGACAATCACTACTTTCTAAAGATAAATTAATTCTAAATAAAATAATTATAAATTCTATAGACAAAACAGAAGAAGAATGAATGGTAGCAAAATATCAAATCACATCAGGGGAACCGAATTTTATTAATAAAACTCTTAAGAAGTTCCTTATAAGTTGTGAATTTTATATCTGTGTATTCTACCTGGTTGCTTCGAGGAAGGGGAGGGGGGGGGGGGAATCATGAACATAAACATGTAAAGTAGCATTATTTTGTAGAAAGAATTAAGGCTTATAATTTTGAAAACGTCAAGAAGAGTTGCTTGTGATATGAAAGTCAAGGTCATTTCATAAAGAATGCAAAACATAAAAGCGAAAAAGAGGAAAGGGGGGGGGGGGTAAAGATGGCAATGTCTTCTACAGTTGACAAAATATAGGGGCGAATAAAATGCACACACATATCATATACAACCGTTTTTATTTAATATAAACCCGTTTCCATGGCAACGGGAAGGTTTTTCTGGCCTATCCCAATCACCTGGTAGGTGTTAACTCTACACCACTTCCTACGTGAATGAGCGCTGAGCAGTCCCCGCAAACTATATATACGGGGGAAAAATCAATATTTTGTAGTGTTTAAGAAACGTTGGTCCTACGTTTTCGGAAATTCTAAGATATTTAAAGATATTTAATTCCTTCTTAATCCTATCAAGAAACTTGTAATACGCAAAATCTTCAAAGAGGGGTCTTTACATACCCTATGAATATTACAGAAAAAAGAAGTTAGAAAGACGAAGAAATAGAAAAAATCGACTTTTTAATCCAATTTCTGTGACGACCGGAAGTATTGACGACGGAAAGAATATTCATGGTGACATCTACGAGTCATTATCTATGATATCTGATAAAGTTAACTTTCATATCTTAAGCTGTTCTGGAGAAATGGAGCGGACATAGTCCTTTACCAAATTTCGTCTATACAATAATATTAAGAATATAACAGAATGCGATGTAAGGTTCACGTCAAAACATGGCTGACGCAAAACAATTCCTGAATTTTCCCCCTTCAATTCGAGCATTTCTGCATTGGACAGGGCTGATGGTTGTTTATGAGATGAAAAACTATGTGTAAACTTTCTTAGTTTAGCGGAATCATGAACATTTTCGGCGTGATGAATAATTTGTTTACAGTAGTGATGAGGCTTTCGCGCACCTGCAGGAGCGGATCCAAGGATTTACAAATGAATAACATTTAATAGAAATGAAGTTTTAATACTTTTAAATATTATTTAATGAAATTATTAATATGCAAGTAATAGATATAGAAGAAAACGCGAAATGCTAATGAATGCAGCTGACAATCACTACTTTCTAAAGATAAATTAATTCTAAATAAAATAATTATAAATTCTATAGACAAAACAGAAGAAGAATGAATGGTAGCAAAATATCAAATCACATCAGGGGAACCGAATTTTATTAATAAAACTCTTAAGAAGTTCCTTATAAGTTGTGAATTTTATATCTGTGTATTCTACCTGGTTGCTTCGAGGAAGGGGAGGGGGGGGGGGGAATCATGAACATAAACATGTAAAGTAGCATTATTTTGTAGAAAGAATTAAGGCTTATAATTTTGAAAACGTCAAGAAGAGTTGCTTGTGATATGAAAGTCAAGGTCATTTCATAAAGAATGCAAAACATAAAAGCGAAAAAGAGGAAAGGGGGGGGGGGGTAAAGATGGCAATGTCTTCTACAGTTGACAAAATATAGGGGCGAATAAAATGCACACACATATCATATACAACCGTTTTTATTTAATATAAACCCGTTTCCATGGCAACGGGAAGGTTTTTCTGGCCTATCCCAATCACCTGGTAGGTGTTAACTCTACACCACTTCCTACGTGAATGAGCGCTGAGCAGTCCCCGCAAACTATATATACGGGGGAAAAATCAATATTTTGTAGTGTTTAAGAAACGTTGGTCCTACGTTTTCGGAAATTCTAAGATATTTAAAGATATTTAATTCCTTCTTAATCCTATCAAGAAACTTGTAATACGCAAAATCTTCAAAGAGGGGTCTTTACATACCCTATGAATATTACAGAAAAAAGAAGTTAGAAAGACGAAGAAATAGAAAAAATCGACTTTTTAATCCAATTTCTGTGACGACCGGAAGTATTGACGACGGAAAGAATATTCATGGTGACATCTACGAGTCATTATCTATGATATCTGATAAAGTTAACTTTCATATCTTAAGCTGTTCTGGAGAAATGGAGCGGACATAGTCCTTTACCAAATTTCGTCTATACAATAATATTAAGAATATAACAGAATGCGATGTAAGGTTCACGTCAAAACATGGCTGACGCAAAACAATTCCTGAATTTTCCCCCTTCAATTCGAGCATTTCTGCATTGGACAGGGCTGATGGTTGTTTATGAGATGAAAAACTATGTGTAAACTTTCTTAGTTTAGCGGAATCATGAACATTTTCGGCGTGATGAATAATTTGTTTACAGTAGTGATGAGGCTTTCGCGCACCTGCAGGAGCGGATCCAAGGATTTACAAATGAATAACATTTAATAGAAATGAAGTTTTAATACTTTTAAATATTATTTAATGAAATTATTAATATGCAAGTAATAGATATAGAAGAAAACGCGAAATGCTAATGAATGCAGCTGACAATCACTACTTTCTAAAGATAAATTAATTCTAAATAAAATAATTATAAATTCTATAGACAAAACAGAAGAAGAATGAATGGTAGCAAAATATCAAATCACATCAGGGGAACCGAATTTTATTAATAAAACTCTTAAGAAGTTCCTTATAAGTTGTGAATTTTATATCTGTGTATTCTACCTGGTTGCTTCGAGGAAGGGGAGGGGGGGGGGGGAATCATGAACATAAACATGTAAAGTAGCATTATTTTGTAGAAAGAATTAAGGCTTATAATTTTGAAAACGTCAAGAAGAGTTGCTTGTGATATGAAAGTCAAGGTCATTTCATAAAGAATGCAAAACATAAAAGCGAAAAAGAGGAAAGGGGGGGGGGGGTAAAGATGGCAATGTCTTCTACAGTTGACAAAATATAGGGGCGAATAAAATGCACACACATATCATATACAACCGTTTTTATTTAATATAAACCCGTTTCCATGGCAACGGGAAGGTTTTTCTGGCCTATCCCAATCACCTGGTAGGTGTTAACTCTACACCACTTCCTACGTGAATGAGCGCTGAGCAGTCCCCGCAAACTATATATACGGGGGAAAAATCAATATTTTGTAGTGTTTAAGAAACGTTGGTCCTACGTTTTCGGAAATTCTAAGATATTTAAAGATATTTAATTCCTTCTTAATCCTATCAAGAAACTTGTAATACGCAAAATCTTCAAAGAGGGGTCTTTACATACCCTATGAATATTACAGAAAAAAGAAGTTAGAAAGACGAAGAAATAGAAAAAATCGACTTTTTAATCCAATTTCTGTGACGACCGGAAGTATTGACGACGGAAAGAATATTCATGGTGACATCTACGAGTCATTATCTATGATATCTGATAAAGTTAACTTTCATATCTTAAGCTGTTCTGGAGAAATGGAGCGGACATAGTCCTTTACCAAATTTCGTCTATACAATAATATTAAGAATATAACAGAATGCGATGTAAGGTTCACGTCAAAACATGGCTGACGCAAAACAATTCCTGAATTTTCCCCCTTCAATTCGAGCATTTCTGCATTGGACAGGGCTGATGGTTGTTTATGAGATGAAAAACTATGTGTAAACTTTCTTAGTTTAGCGGAATCATGAACATTTTCGGCGTGATGAATAATTTGTTTACAGTAGTGATGAGGCTTTCGCGCACCTGCAGGAGCGGATCCAAGGATTTACAAATGAATAACATTTAATAGAAATGAAGTTTTAATACTTTTAAATATTATTTAATGAAATTATTAATATGCAAGTAATAGATATAGAAGAAAACGCGAAATGCTAATGAATGCAGCTGACAATCACTACTTTCTAAAGATAAATTAATTCTAAATAAAATAATTATAAATTCTATAGACAAAACAGAAGAAGAATGAATGGTAGCAAAATATCAAATCACATCAGGGGAACCGAATTTTATTAATAAAACTCTTAAGAAGTTCCTTATAAGTTGTGAATTTTATATCTGTGTATTCTACCTGGTTGCTTCGAGGAAGGGGAGGGGGGGGGGGGAATCATGAACATAAACATGTAAAGTAGCATTATTTTGTAGAAAGAATTAAGGCTTATAATTTTGAAAACGTCAAGAAGAGTTGCTTGTGATATGAAAGTCAAGGTCATTTCATAAAGAATGCAAAACATAAAAGCGAAAAAGAGGAAAGGGGGGGGGGGGTAAAGATGGCAATGTCTTCTACAGTTGACAAAATATAGGGGCGAATAAAATGCACACACATATCATATACAACCGTTTTTATTTAATATAAACCCGTTTCCATGGCAACGGGAAGGTTTTTCTGGCCTATCCCAATCACCTGGTAGGTGTTAACTCTACACCACTTCCTACGTGAATGAGCGCTGAGCAGTCCCCGCAAACTATATATACGGGGGAAAAATCAATATTTTGTAGTGTTTAAGAAACGTTGGTCCTACGTTTTCGGAAATTCTAAGATATTTAAAGATATTTAATTCCTTCTTAATCCTATCAAGAAACTTGTAATACGCAAAATCTTCAAAGAGGGGTCTTTACATACCCTATGAATATTACAGAAAAAAGAAGTTAGAAAGACGAAGAAATAGAAAAAATCGACTTTTTAATCCAATTTCTGTGACGACCGGAAGTATTGACGACGGAAAGAATATTCATGGTGACATCTACGAGTCATTATCTATGATATCTGATAAAGTTAACTTTCATATCTTAAGCTGTTCTGGAGAAATGGAGCGGACATAGTCCTTTACCAAATTTCGTCTATACAATAATATTAAGAATATAACAGAATGCGATGTAAGGTTCACGTCAAAACATGGCTGACGCAAAACAATTCCTGAATTTTCCCCCTTCAATTCGAGCATTTCTGCATTGGACAGGCTGATGGTTGTTTATGAGATGAAAAACTATGTGTAAACTTTCTTAGTTTAGCGGAATCATGAACATTTTCGGCGTGATGAATAATTTGTTTACAGTAGTGATGAGGCTTTCGCGCACCTGCAGGAGCGGATCCAAGGATTTACAAATGAATAACATTTAATAGAAATGAAGTTTTAATACTTTTAAATATTATTTAATGAAATTATTAATATGCAAGTAATAGATATAGAAGAAAACGCGAAATGCTAATGAATGCAGCTGATAAACAATCACTACTTTCTAAAGATAAATTAATTCTAAATAAAATAATTATAAATTCTATAGACAAAACAGAAGAAGAATGAATGGTAGCAAAATATCAAATCACATCAGGGGAACCGAATTTTATTAATAAAACTCTTAAGAAGTTCCTTATAAGTTGTGAATTTTATATCTGTGTATTCTACCTGGTTGCTTCGAGGAAGGGGAGGGGGGGGGGGGAATCATGAACATAAACATGTAAAGTAGCATTATTTTGTAGAAAGAATTAAGGCTTATAATTTTGAAAACGTCAAGAAGAGTTGCTTGTGATATGAAAGTCAAGGTCATTTCATAAAGAATGCAAAACATAAAAGCGAAAAAGAGGAAAGGGGGGGGGGGGGTAAAGATGGCAATGTCTTCTACAGTTGACAAAATATAGGGGCGAATAAAATGCACACACATATCATATACAACCGTTTTTATTTAATATAAACCCGTTTCCATGGCAACGGGAAGGTTTTTCTGGCCTATCCCAATCACCTGGTAGGTGTTAACTCTACACCACTTCCTACGTGAATGAGCGCTGAGCAGTCCCCGCAAACTATATATACGGGGGAAAAATCAATATTTTGTAGTGTTTAAGAAACGTTGGTCCTACGTTTTCGGAAATTCTAAGATATTTAAAGATATTTAATTCCTTCTTAATCCTATCAAGAAACTTGTAATACGCAAAATCTTCAAAGAGGGGTCTTTACATACCCTATGAATATTACAGAAAAAAGAAGTTAGAAAGACGAAGAAATAGAAAAAATCGACTTTTTAATCCAATTTCTGTGACGACCGGAAGTATTGACGACGGAAAGAATATTCATGGTGACATCTACGAGTCATTATCTATGATATCTGATAAAGTTAACTTTCATATCTTAAGCTGTTCTGGAGAAATGGAGCGGACATAGTCCTTTACCAAATTTCGTCTATACAATAATATTAAGAATATAACAGAATGCGATGTAAGGTTCACGTCAAAACATGGCTGACGCAAAACAATTCCTGAATTTTCCCCCTTCAATTCGAGCATTTCTGCATTGGACAGGGCTGATGGTTGTTTATGAGATGAAAAACTATGTGTAAACTTTCTTAGTTTAGCGGAATCATGAACATTTTCGGCGTGATGAATAATTTGTTTACAGTAGTGATGAGGCTTTCGCGCACCTGCAGGAGCGGATCCAAGGATTTACAAATGAATAACATTTAATAGAAATGAAGTTTTAATACTTTTAAATATTATTTAATGAAATTATTAATATGCAAGTAATAGATATAGAAGAAAACGCGAAATGCTAATGAATGCAGCTGACAATCACTACTTTCTAAAGATAAATTAATTCTAAATAAAATAATTATAAATTCTATAGACAAAACAGAAGAAGAATGAATGGTAGCAAAATATCAAATCACATCAGGGGAACCGAATTTTATTAATAAAACTCTTAAGAAGTTCCTTATAAGTTGTGAATTTTATATCTGTGTATTCTACCTGGTTGCTTCGAGGAAGGGGAGGGGGGGGGGAATCATGAACATAAACATGTAAAGTAGCATTATTTTGTAGAAAGAATTAAGGCTTATAATTTTGAAAACGTCAAGAAGAGTTGCTTGTGATATGAAAGTCAAGGTCATTTCATAAAGAATGCAAAACATAAAAGCGAAAAAGAGGAAAGGGGGGGGGGGGGTAAAGATGGCAATGTCTTCTACAGTTGACAAAATATAGGGGCGAATAAAATGCACACACATATCATATACAACCGTTTTTATTTAATATAAACCCGTTTCCATGGCAACGGGAAGGTTTTTCTGGCCTATCCCAATCACCTGGTAGGTGTTAACTCTACACCACTTCCTACGTGAATGAGCGCTGAGCAGTCCCCGCAAACTATATATACGGGGGAAAAATCAATATTTTGTAGTGTTTAAGAAACGTTGGTCCTACGTTTTCGGAAATTCTAAGATATTTAAAGATATTTAATTCCTTCTTAATCCTATCAAGAAACTTGTAATACGCAAAATCTTCAAAGAGGGGTCTTTACATACCCTATGAATATTACAGAAAAAAGAAGTTAGAAAGACGAAGAAATAGAAAAAATCGACTTTTTAATCCAATTTCTGTGACGACCGGAAGTATTGACGACGGAAAGAATATTCATGGTGACATCTACGAGTCATTATCTATGATATCTGATAAAGTTAACTTTCATATCTTAAGCTGTTCTGGAGAAATGGAGCGGACATAGTCCTTTACCAAATTTCGTCTATACAATAATATTAAGAATACTAGATGCGATCTCGTTGCGAGCAACGAGTGGGTCTTCCGTCCGATTTTTGATAAGATGAGATACGAATTTGACTGAGATTTTCGTTTATAAATATATAAATAGTGAAAACGTACAATTTCCTTCAGTTATGTTTTTGATCATTATGGCACCTAAAAACGCCACATTTGATGAAGATTTTAAAATATTTATAGTAGCAGATCATTGAAGATGAACATTACTGTAAAAGGGTTATAGATGAAAGATTTTTGGCCCCTCCGAGCCCCTAATTCGAGGGGTCACCCCCTTTTTCTTGATATCACATGAAAGGTCTTGTAATTCTGAATTCTTTTGTTCAACAACTGTTCAGAAGTTTCGTTTCGTTTTCAAGATATGTAGCCTTGAAAATTTTAGGGGCCGTCCCTTTAAGTCCTTATAGGGGCTGTTTAGGAAAAATTAAAGGTATGCACATTGTTGAGAACATCATTTTAAACAACTTTTGTTCAATAATGCTTTTCAAAATGTTTCCCCTTTTCGAGATATAAATCGTCAAAGATTAAGCATTCTGGTCCCTTATGGCCCCTAATTACGTAATATTTGATGAAATTTTAAAATATATGGTTGCAGATTGTGAAGATGAACATTTTTGCTTCAATAATTAATATCAAATTATTTAACGTTAAATAGTTATAGGTGAAAGACTTTTGGCCCCTCTGAGCCCCTAATTTGAGGAGTCAGCCCCTTTTTCTTGATATCACATGAAAGGTCTTGTAATTCTGAAGACTTTTTGTTCAACAACTGTTCAGAAGTTTCGTTTCGTTTTCAAGATATGTAGCCTTGAAAATTTTAGGGGCCGTCCCTTTAAGTCCTTATAGGGGTTGTTTAGGAAAAATTGAAGGGATGCATATTGTTGAGAACATCATTTTAAACAACTTTTGTTCAATAATGCTTTTCAAAATGTTTCCCCTTTTGGAGATATAAATCGTCAAAGATTACGCATTCTGGTCCCTTATGGCCCCTAATTACGTAATATTTGATAAAAATTTTAAAATATATGGTTGCAGATTGTAAATATGAACATTTTTGCTTCAATAATGTATACAAAAATATTGCTTGTTTAAGAGTTATAGATTAAAGACTTTTGGCCCCTCTCGGCCCCTCATATGATGAGTCAGCCCTTTTTTCTTGATATCATGTCAAAGATCTTGTCATTCTGCAAAAATATTGTTCAATATGTTTTAACAAAATAATTATACTTTAAAAGATATGATACAAAAAGTCTCAAAAATTCATTCATGATTCGTGTCCTAAATTTCGACCTCTACCGAGCTTCCATACTAGGCACTTCCGGAAAAAATCTAAACCCAGGTGCAAAATGGCAACATGTCCTCTAACATCACTGAAAATTTCAGCACTCTAGCTTAAGTCGTTTTTGAGTTCCATCGCAGACAAGGAGGTCCTCTGAATTTTAATAAAAGGGCGATAACTCTCGACCGGAAGTAAATATCCCTTAACGGACTTGCCGGAATTAACTTCAGATGTCAACGCATCTACCTTGAAAATTTGAATGAAATCGAACGAGCCATCTCCGAGAAATCCTCTGCACAAATTTTGTAAGGAGAAAAAAGAATAATAATAATAATAATAATAATAATAAAGGTAAAAAAGAAACCTAAGAATAATAGAAGGGTCTTCCGCTGAAGACGGAAGACCCTAATAACAGAATGCGATGTAAGGTTCACGTCAAAACATGGCTGACGCAAAACAATTCCTGAATTTTCCCCCTTCAATTCGAGCATTTCTGCATTGGACAGGGCTGATGGTTGTTTATGAGATGAAAAACTATGTGTAAACTTTCTTAGTTTAGCGGAATCATGAACATTTTCGGCGTGATGAATAATTTGTTTACAGTAGTGATGAGGCTTTCGCGCACCTGCAGGAGCGGATCCAAGGATTTACAAATGAATAACATTTAATAGAAATGAAGTTTTAATACTTTTAAATATTATTTAATGAAATTATTAATATGCAAGTAATAGATATAGAAGAAAACGCGAAATGCTAATGAATGCAGCTGACAATCACTACTTTCTAAAGATAAATTAATTCTAAATAAAATAATTATAAATTCTATAGACAAAACAGAAGAAGAATGAATGGTAGCAAAATATCAAATCACACCAGGGGAACCGAATTTTATTAATAAAACTCTTAAGAAGTTCCTTATAAGTTGTGAATTTTATATCTGTGTATTCTACCTGGTTGCTTCGAGGAAGGGGAGGGGGGGGGGGGGAATCATGAACATAAACATGTAAAGTAGCATTATTTTGTAGAAAGAATTAAGGCTTATAATTTTGAAAACGTCAAGAAGAGTTGCTTGTGATATGAAAGTCAAGGTCATTTCATAAAGAATGCAAAACATAAAAGCGAAAAAGAGGAAAGGGGGGGGGGGGTAAAGATGGCAATGTCTTCTACAGTTGACAAAATATAGGGGCGAATAAAATGCACACACATATCATATACAACCGTTTTTATTTAATATAAACCCGTTTCCATGGCAACGGGAAGGTTTTTCTGGCCTATCCCAATCACCTGGTAGGTGTTAACTCTACACCACTTCCTACGTGAATGAGCGCTGAGCAGTCCCCGCAAACTATATATACGGGGGAAAAATCAATATTTTGTAGTGTTTAAGAAACGTTGGTCCTACGTTTTCGGAAATTCTAAGATATTTAAAGATATTTAATTCCTTCTTAATCCTATCAAGAAACTTGTAATACGCAAAATCTTCAAAGAGGGGTCTTTACATACCCTATGAATATTACAGAAAAAAGAAGTTAGAAAGACGAAGAAATAGAAAAAATCGACTTTTTAATCCAATTTCTGTGACGACCGGAAGTATTGACGACGGAAAGAATATTCATGGTGACATCTACGAGTCATTATCTATGATATCTGATAAAGTTAACTTTCATATCTTAAGCTGTTCTGGAGAAATGGAGCGGACATAGTCCTTTACCAAATTTCGTCTATACAATAATATTAAGAATATAACAGAATGCGATGTAAGGTTCACGTCAAAACATGGCTGACGCAAAACAATTCCTGAATTTTCCCCCTTCAATTCGAGCATTTCTGCATTGGACAGGGCTGATGGTTGTTTATGAGATGAAAAACTATGTGTAAACTTTCTTAGTTTAGCGGAATCATGAACATTTTCGGCGTGATGAATAATTTGTTTACAGTAGTGATGAGGCTTTCGCGCACCTGCAGGAGCGGATCCAAGGATTTACAAATGAATAACATTTAATAGAAATGAAGTTTTAATACTTTTAAATATTATTTAATGAAATTATTAATATGCAAGTAATAGATATAGAAGAAAACGCGAAATGCTAATGAATGCAGCTGACAATCACTACTTTCTAAAGATAAATTAATTCTAAATAAAATAATTATAAATTCTATAGACAAAACAGAAGAAGAATGAATGGTAGCAAAATATCAAATCACATCAGGGGAACCGAATTTTATTAATAAAACTCTTAAGAAGTTCCTTATAAGTTGTGAATTTTATATCTGTGTATTCTACCTGGTTGCTTCGAGGAAGGGGAGGGGGGGGGGAATCATGAACATAAACATGTAAAGTAGCATTATTTTGTAGAAAGAATTAAGGCTTATAATTTTGAAAACGTCAAGAAGAGTTGCTTGTGATATGAAAGTCAAGGTCATTTCATAAAGAATGCAAAACATAAAAGCGAAAAAGAGGAAAGGGGGGGGGGGTAAAGATGGCAATGTCTTCTACAGTTGACAAAATATAGGGGCGAATAAAATGCACACACATATCATATACAACCGTTTTTATTTAATATAAACCCGTTTCCATGGCAACGGGAAGGTTTTTCTGGCCTATCCCAATCACCTGGTAGGTGTTAACTCTACACCACTTCCTACGTGAATGAGCACTGAGCAGTCCCCGCAAACTATATATACGGGGGAAAAATCAATATTTTGTAGTGTTTAAGAAACGTTGGTCCTACGTTTTCGGAAATTCTAAGATATTTAAAGATATTTAATTCCTTCTTAATCCTATCAAGAAACTTGTAATACGCAAAATCTTCAAAGAGGGGTCTTTACATACCCTATGAATATTACAGAAAAAAGAAGTTAGAAAGACGAAGAAATAGAAAAAATCGACTTTTTAATCCAATTTCTGTGACGACCGGAAGTATTGACGACGGAAAGAATATTCATGGTGACATCTACGAGTCATTATCTATGATATCTGATAAAGTTAACTTTCATATCTTAAGCTGTTCTGGAGAAATGGAGCGGACATAGTCCTTTACCAAATTTCGTCTATACAATAATATTAAGAATACTAGAAACTCATTACTAGTAATGAGGAGGTCTTCCGTTATACTACTT
>NW_026889878.1:30000-91267 GCF_033153115.1 Saccostrea echinata
GGTGGGACCAACATCTTTCGAATCTGCGAGACAGGTACAATAAAGTGATGCGATTTTTAATTGAAAAAAGAAAAGTTGAAATTTTCAATTTCTTTGATCACTTCTTGTGACGACCGGAAGTGACGGCTGACGCTCTGAACCCAAGTGGTTTTGGCTACATCTTAAGGTCTGTTGCTCATATAAGTCTGGTGTCTTAATCTCTTACCGTTTCTGAGATATGACTGGGACAAAATATTTTTGAAAAAAAAACGGAAATCGGACATATCTGACGACCGGAAGTGAATTTTGAAAAAATGAAAAAAAAAAATCCTAGGCGTATTTTTATTTTCTATCATCCCTGAAAATTTCAAGAAAATCCGTCCAGCCATCTCTGAGAAATCGCCCGGAAAAGAAAAGGGGAAAAAAAAAATACTAATAAAGAAGAAACAGTAGAATCACTATAAGGTCTTCCGTCTGAAACGGAAGACCTTAATAACAGAATGCGGTGTAAGGTTCACGTCAAAACATGGTTGACGCAAAACAATTCCTGAATTTTCCCCTTCAATTCGAGCATTTCTGCATTGGACAGGGCTGATGGTTGTTTATGAGATGAAAAACTATGTGTAAGCTTTCTTAGTTTAGCGGAATCATGAACATTTTCGGCGTGATGAATAATTTGTTTACAGTAGTGATGAGGCTTTCGCGCACCTGCAGGAGCGGATCCAAGGATTTACAAATGAATAAAATTTAATAGAAATGAAGTTTTAATACTTTTAAATATTATTTAATGAAATTATTAATATGCAAGTAATAGATATAGAAGAAAACGCGAAATGCTAATGAATGCAGCTGACAATCACTACTTTCTAAAGATAAATTAATTCTAAATAAAATAATTATAAATTCTAAAGACAAAACAGAAGAAGAATGAATGGTAGTAAAATATCAAATCACATCAGGGGAACCGAACTTTATTAATGAAACTCTTAAGAAGTTCCTTATAAGTTGTAAATTTTATATCTGTGTATTCTACCTGGTTGCTTCGAGGAAAGGGGGGGGGGGTCTTGAACATAAACATGTAAATTAGCATTACTTTGTAGAAAGAATTAAGGCTTATAATTTTAAAAACGTCAAGAAGAGTTGCTTGTGATATGAAAGTCAAGGTCATTTTATAAAGAATGCAAAACATAAAAGCGAAAAAGAGAAAAAGGGGGGGGGGGGGGTGTAAAGATGGCAATGTCTTCTACAGTTGACAAAAATAGGGGCGAATAAAATGCACACACATATCATATACAACCGTTTTTATTTAATATAAACTCGTTTCCATGGCAACGGCAAGGTTTTTCTGGCCTATCCCAATCACCCAGTAGGTTTTAACTCTACACCAGTTCCTACGTAAATGAGCACTGAGCAGTCCTCGCAAACTATATATACGGGGGAAAAATCAATATTCTGTAGTGTTTAAGAAACGTTGGTCCTACGTTTTCGGAAATTCTAAGATATTTAAAGATATTTAATTCCTTCTTTATCCTATCAGGAAACTGGTAATACGTAAAATCTTCAAAGAGGGGCCTTTACATACCCTATGAATATTACAGAAAAAAGAAGTTAGAAAGACGAAGAAATAGAAAAATCGACTTTTTAATCCAATTTCTGTGACGACCGGAAGTAATGACGACGGAAAGAATATTCATGGTGACATCTACAAGTCATTATCTATGATATCTGACAAAGTTAACTTTCATATCTTAAGCTGTTCTGGAGAAATGGAGCGGACATAGTCCTTTACCAAATTTCGTCTATACAATAATATTAAGAATATAACAGAATGCCGTGTAAGGTTCACGTCAAAACATGGTTGACGCAAAACAATTCCTGAATTTTCCCCTTCAATTCGAGCATTTCTGCATTGGACAGGGCTGATGGTTGTTTATGAGATGAAAAACTATGTGTAAGCTTTCTTAGTTTAGCGGAATCATGAACATTTTCGGCGTGATGAATAATTTGTTTACAGTAGTGATGAGGCTTTCGCGCACCTGCAGGAGCGGATCCAAGGATTTACAAATTAATAAAATTTAATAGAAATGAAGTTTTAATACTTTAAAATATTATTTAATGAAATTATTAATATGCAAGTAATAGATATACAAGAAAACGGCTAATGAATGCAGCTGACAATCACTACTTTCTAAAGATAAATTAATTCTAAATAAAATAATTATAAATTCTATAGACAAAACCGAAGAAGAATGAATGGTAGCAAAATATCAAACCACATCAGGGGAACTGAATTTTATTAATGAACCTCTTCAGAAGTTCGTTATAAGTTGTATATTTTATATCTGCCTATTCCACCTGGCTGCTTCGAAGGGGGGGGGGGGGGGTTCTTGAACATAAACATGTAAATTACCTTTATTTTGTACAAAGAATTAAGCCTTATCATTTTGAAAAATTCAAGAAGAGTTGCTTGTGATATGAAGGTCAAGGTCATTTTATTTAGAATCCAAAACATAAAAGCGAAAATTGCATTCATTACAATAAAAGAGAATGGGGGGGGGGGGTCTGTAAAGATGACAATGTCTTTTACAGTTGACAAAATAAAAGAGGGGCAAATAAAATGCACACACATGATATATATTATATACAACCATTTTTATTTAATATAAACTCGTTTCCATGGCAACAGGAAGGTTTTTTCTGGCCTATCCCAATCACCAGGTTGGTGTTACCTCTACACCTCCTCCTACGTGAATGAGCTGTGTGCCGTCCCCGCAAACTATATATACGGGGAAAAAATCAATATTTTGTAGTGTTTAAGAAACGTTGGTCCTACGTTTTCGGAAATTCTAAGACATTTAAAGATATTAAATTCCTTCTTAATCCTATCAAGAAACTGGTAATACGTAAAAGCTTCAAAGAGGGGACTTTACGTACCCTATGAATATTACAGAAAAAAGAAGTTAGAAAGACGTAGAAATTGAAAAAATCGACTTTTTAATCCCTTTTCTGTGACGACCGGAAGTATTGACGACGGAAAAAATGTTCATGGTGACATCTTCAAGTCATTATCTATGATATCTGACAGAGTTAACTTTCATATGTTCAGCTGTTCTAAAGAAATGGAGCGGACAAAGTCCTTTACAAAATTTCGTCTATACAATAATATTAAGAATATAACAGAATGCCGTATAAGGTTCACGTCAAAACATGGCTGACGCAAAACAATTCCTGAATTTCCCCCTTCAATTCGAGCATTTCTGCATTGGACAGGGCTGATGGTTGTTTATGAGATGATAAACTATGTATAAACTTTCTTACTTTAGCGGAATCATGAGCATTTACGGCGTGATGAATAATTTGTTTACAGTAGTGATGAGGCTTTCGCGCACCTGCAGGAGCGGATCCAAGGATTTACAAATTAATAAAATTTAATAGAAATGAAGTTTTAATACTTTAAAATATTATTTAATGAAATTATTAATATGCAAGTAATAGATATACAAGAAAACGGCTAATGAATGCAGCTGACAATCACTACTTTCTAAAGATAAATTAATTCTAAATAAAATAATTATAAATTCTATAGACAAAACCGAAGAAGAATGAATGGTAGCAAAATATCAAACCACATCAGGGGAACTGAATTTTATTAATGAACCTCTTCAGAAGTTCGTTATAAGTTGTATATTTTATATCTGCCTATTCCACCTGGCTGCTTCGAAGGGGGGGGGGGGGGGTTCTTGAACATAAACATGTAAATTACCTTTATTTTGTACAAAGAATTAAGCCTTATCATTTTGAAAAATTCAAGAAGAGTTGCTTGTGATATGAAGGTCAAGGTCATTTTATTTAGAATCCAAAACATAAAAGCGAAAATTGCATTCATTACAATAAAAGAGAATGGGGGGGGGGGGGTCTGTAAAGATGACAATGTCTTTTACAGTTGACAAAATAAAAGAGGGGCAAATAAAATGCACACACATGATATATATTATATACAACCATTTTTATTTAATATAAACTCGTTTCCATGGCAACAGGAAGGTTTTTTCTGGCCTATCCCAATCACCAGGTTGGTGTTACCTCTACACCTCCTCCTACGTGAATGAGCTGTGTGCCGTCCCCGCAAACTATATATACGGGGAAAAAATCAATATTTTGTAGTGTTTAAGAAACGTTGGTCCTACGTTTTCGGAAATTCTAAGACATTTAAAGATATTAAATTCCTTCTTAATCCTATCAAGAAACTGGTAATACGTAAAAGCTTCAAAGAGGGGACTTTACGTACCCTATGAATATTACAGAAAAAAGAAGTTAGAAAGACGTAGAAATTGAAAAAATCGACTTTTTAATCCCTTTTCTGTGACGACCGGAAGTATTGACGACGGAAAAAATGTTCATGGTGACATCTTCAAGTCATTATCTATGATATCTGACAGAGTTAACTTTCATATGTTCAGCTGTTCTAAAGAAATGGAGCGGACAAAGTCCTTTACAAAATTTCGTCTATACAATGATATTAAGAATACTAGAAACTCATTACTAGTAATGAGAAGGTCTTCCGTTATACGACTTCCTGTTTGCATGAACATGTCTTTTCCAACGTCGGTATTAGCCTAAAACTTATGTAGAAACCAAATAACTTAAAATATACTTTTTTGCTTCGTTTCCTCTCACGACCGGAAGTAATGACGACACACGATTTTTACACCAAGCAAATGAACTGATGACTGACTATAAGTCCTGAAAGTTTTAGAGTTCAGTCTTTTACTGTTGCCGAACAATTGTGCGAACAAATTCTAATTTTGAGGACAAGAAAACACACGACCGGAAGTGAACTGAATAAAAATCTCTGAATTTTCTCTTGACTTTTGCAGTATCTACAGCATATGTAAAAAAAAAAAAAAAAAAAAAAAAAAAGCATTTCAATTACTTATCTATAAGTGATATTTATGAGAAAGCTAAACCACGAAATAACGTAGTTTATCTTTTAAAACCGGAAGTTTAAAGTTTTTTTCCGGTGGAATTTAACATATTTTAAAACAGCGAAAGGGAAGCAATAAAGTGATGAAAATTTTAATTTTAAAAAGAAAAGTTGAAATTTTCGATTTCTTCGATCACTTCCTGTGATGACCGGAAATGACGGCTGACGCTTTTAACCCTATGTGTTTTGCCTTCTCACCAAGTTTTATTACTCCTACAAGTTTGGTGTTTTACTTTCATGCCGTTTCCGAGATCTCGCTGAAATAACTTTTCATTTTGTGGACAAGAAAACACGCGACCGGAAGTGAATTTTATTAAGATATTTCATGTCAATCTAGACAACTGCAGTCTCAATAACATATATAAAAATCATTTAAAGAACTCTATCTATAAGCGATATGTTGGGGGAAATTCAAAACCCCTATTATGTAGTTTTTCTCTTAAAACCGAAAGTTGTCGTTTTTTGTTTCCGGTGGAACCAAGACATCTCGTAACTGTGAAAAAGATACAATTATATGATGCAAGTCTTATTTCAAAAGAGAAAATTTGAAATTTTCGATTTCTTTGATCACTTCCTGTGACGACCGGAAGTGACGACTGACGCTCTTAAGCCAAATTGTTTTGTCTACTTCTCAAGGTTTAATACTCTTATCAGTTTGGTGTCTAAATCTCTTACCGTTTCTGAGATCTCACTCGGACAAGTTCTCATTTTGCGGACATTTAAACGCGCGACCGGAAGTGAATTTTACAAAGATATTTGACGTTACTCTAGACATTTGCAGTCTTGATAACATATTCAAAAATCAGTTCAAATACATTATGTATAAAAAATATTTATGGGAAAGTAAAATACTCAAATTATGCAGTTTTTCACTTATAGCCGGAAGTTGACGTTTTTGGTTCCGGTAAGACTAACATATTTCGAATCTACAAATAAGATGCAACAATGTAATGAAAGAAAAAAATCAAAAAAGAAAAGTTGAAAATTTCGATTTCTTTGATCACTTCCTGTGACGACCGGAAGTGACGGCTGACGCTCTTAACCCAAATGGTTTTGCCTACTCCTCAAGATCTATTAACCGTATAGGTTTGGTGTCTTAATCTCTTACCTTTTCTGAGATATGACTGGGACAAAATATTTTTGAAAAAAACGGAAATCGGACATATCTGACGACCGGAAGTGAATTTTGAAAAAATGAAAAAAACGCCTAGGGGTATTTTCATTCTCTATCATCCCTGAAAATTTCAAGAAAATCCGTCCAGCCATCTCTGAGAAAACGCTCCGACAAGAAAAGGGGAAAAAAAAAATAATAATAAAAAGAAACAGTAGAATCACTATAAGGTCTTCCGTCTGAAACGGAAGACCTTAATAACAGAATGCGATGTAAGGTTCACGTCAAAACATGGCTGACGCAAAACAATTCCTGAATTTTCCCCCTTCAATTCGAGCATTTCTGCATTGGACAGGGCTGATGGTTGTTTATGAGATGAAAAACTATGTGTAAACTTTCTTAGTTTAGCGGAATCATGAACATTTTCGGCGTGATGAATAATTTGTTTACAGTAGTGATGAGGCTTTCGCGCACCTGCAGGAGCGGATCCAAGGATTTACAAATGAATAACATTTAATAGAAATGAAGTTTTAATACTTTTAAATATTATTTAATGAAATTATTAATATGCAAGTAATAGATATAGAAGAAAACGCGAAATGCTAATGAATGCAGCTGACAATCACTACTTTCTAAAGATAAATTAATTCTAAATAAAATAATTATAAATTCTATAGACAAAACAGAAGAAGAATGAATGGTAGCAAAATATCAAATCACATCAGGGGAACCGAATTTTATTAATAAAACTCTTAAGAAGTTCCTTATAAGTTGTGAATTTTATATCTGTGTATTCTACCTGGTTGCTTCGAGGAAGGGGAGGGGGGGGGGAATCATGAACATAAACATGTAAAGTAGCATTATTTTGTAGAAAGAATTAAGGCTTATAATTTTGAAAACGTCAAGAAGAGTTGCTTGTGATATGAAAGTCAAGGTCATTTCATAAAGAATGCAAAACATAAAAGCGAAAAAGAGGAAAGGGGGGGGGGGTAAAGATGGCAATGTCTTCTACAGTTGACAAAATATAGGGGCGAATAAAATGCACACACATATCATATACAACCGTTTTTATTTAATATAAACCCGTTTCCATGGCAACGGGAAGGTTTTTCTGGCCTATCCCAATCACCTGGTAGGTGTTAACTCTACACCACTTCCTACGTGAATGAGCACTGAGCAGTCCCCGCAAACTATATATACGGGGGAAAAATCAATATTTTGTAGTGTTTAAGAAACGTTGGTCCTACGTTTTCGGAAATTCTAAGATATTTAAAGATATTTAATTCCTTCTTAATCCTATCAAGAAACTTGTAATACGCAAAATCTTCAAAGAGGGGTCTTTACATACCCTATGAATATTACAGAAAAAAGAAGTT
Source organism: Saccostrea echinata (assembly GCF_033153115.1). Classification (NCBI taxonomy): domain Eukaryota; kingdom Metazoa; phylum Mollusca; class Bivalvia; order Ostreida; family Ostreidae; genus Saccostrea; species Saccostrea echinata. The sequence goes on from NW_026889878.1 coordinate 37,451, forward strand.
AGAAAGACGAAGAAATAGAAAAAATCGACTTTTTAATCCAATTTCTGTGACGACCGGAAGTATTGACGACGGAAAGAATATTCATGGTGACATCTACGAGTCATTATCTATGATATCTGATAAAGTTAACTTTCATATCTTAAGCTGTTCTGGAGAAATGGAGCGGACATAGTCCTTTACCAAATTTCGTCTATACAATAATATTAAGAATATAACAGAATGCGATGTAAGGTTCACGTCAAAACATGGCTGACGCAAAACAATTCCTGAATTTTCCCCCTTCAATTCGAGCATTTCTGCATTGGACAGGGCTGATGGTTGTTTATGAGATGAAAAACTATGTGTAAACTTTCTTAGTTTAGCGGAATCATGAACATTTTCGGCGTGATGAATAATTTGTTTACAGTAGTGATGAGGCTTTCGCGCACCTGCAGGAGCGGATCCAAGGATTTACAAATGAATAACATTTAATAGAAATGAAGTTTTAATACTTTTAAATATTATTTAATGAAATTATTAATATGCAAGTAATAGATATAGAAGAAAACGCGAAATGCTAATGAATGCAGCTGACAATCACTACTTTCTAAAGATAAATTAATTCTAAATAAAATAATTATAAATTCTATAGACAAAACAGAAGAAGAATGAATGGTAGCAAAATATCAAATCACATCAGGGGAACCGAATTTTATTAATAAAACTCTTAAGAAGTTCCTTATAAGTTGTGAATTTTATATCTGTGTATTCTACCTGGTTGCTTCGAGGAAGGGGAGGGGGGGGGGGGAATCATGAACATAAACATGTAAAGTAGCATTATTTTGTAGAAAGAATTAAGGCTTATAATTTTGAAAACGTCAAGAAGAGTTGCTTGTGATATGAAAGTCAAGGTCATTTCATAAAGAATGCAAAACATAAAAGCGAAAAAGAGGAAAGGGGGGGGGGGGTAAAGATGGCAATGTCTTCTACAGTTGACAAAATATAGGGGCGAATAAAATGCACACACATATCATATACAACCGTTTTTATTTAATATAAACCCGTTTCCATGGCAACGGGAAGGTTTTTCTGGCCTATCCCAATCACCTGGTAGGTGTTAACTCTACACCACTTCCTACGTGAATGAGCACTGAGCAGTCCCCGCAAACTATATATACGGGGGAAAAATCAATATTTTGTAGTGTTTAAGAAACGTTGGTCCTACGTTTTCGGAAATTCTAAGATATTTAAAGATATTTAATTCCTTCTTAATCCTATCAAGAAACTTGTAATACGCAAAATCTTCAAAGAGGGGTCTTTACATACCCTATGAATATTACAGAAAAAAGAAGTTAGAAAGACGAAGAAATAGAAAAAATCGACTTTTTAATCCAATTTCTGTGACGACCGGAAGTATTGACGACGGAAAGAATATTCATGGTGACATCTACGAGTCATTATCTATGATATCTGATAAAGTTAACTTTCATATCTTAAGCTGTTCTGGAGAAATGGAGCGGACATAGTCCTTTACCAAATTTCGTCTATACAATAATATTAAGAATATAACAGAATGCGATGTAAGGTTCACGTCAAAACATGGCTGACGCAAAACAATTCCTGAATTTTCCCCCTTCAATTCGAGCATTTCTGCATTGGACAGGGCTGATGGTTGTTTATGAGATGAAAAACTATGTGTAAACTTTCTTAGTTTAGCGGAATCATGAACATTTTCGGCGTGATGAATAATTTGTTTACAGTAGTGATGAGGCTTTCGCGCACCTGCAGGAGCGGATCCAAGGATTTACAAATGAATAACATTTAATAGAAATGAAGTTTTAATACTTTTAAATATTATTTAATGAAATTATTAATATGCAAGTAATAGATATAGAAGAAAACGCGAAATGCTAATGAATGCAGCTGACAATCACTACTTTCTAAAGATAAATTAATTCTAAATAAAATAATTATAAATTCTATAGACAAAACAGAAGAAGAATGAATGGTAGCAAAATATCAAATCACATCAGGGGAACCGAATTTTATTAATAAAACTCTTAAGAAGTTCCTTATAAGTTGTGAATTTTATATCTGTGTATTCTACCTGGTTGCTTCGAGGAAGGGGAGGGGGGGGGGGGAATCATGAACATAAACATGTAAAGTAGCATTATTTTGTAGAAAGAATTAAGGCTTATAATTTTGAAAACGTCAAGAAGAGTTGCTTGTGATATGAAAGTCAAGGTCATTTCATAAAGAATGCAAAACATAAAAGCGAAAAAGAGGAAAGGGGGGGGGGGGTAAAGATGGCAATGTCTTCTACAGTTGACAAAATATAGGGGCGAATAAAATGCACACACATATCATATACAACCGTTTTTATTTAATATAAACCCGTTTCCATGGCAACGGGAAGGTTTTTCTGGCCTATCCCAATCACCTGGTAGGTGTTAACTCTACACCACTTCCTACGTGAATGAGCACTGAGCAGTCCCCGCAAACTATATATACGGGGGAAAAATCAATATTTTGTAGTGTTTAAGAAACGTTGGTCCTACGTTTTCGGAAATTCTAAGATATTTAAAGATATTTAATTCCTTCTTAATCCTATCAAGAAACTTGTAATACGCAAAATCTTCAAAGAGGGGTCTTTACATACCCTATGAATATTACAGAAAAAAGAAGTTAGAAAGACGAAGAAATAGAAAAAATCGACTTTTTAATCCAATTTCTGTGACGACCGGAAGTATTGACGACGGAAAGAATATTCATGGTGACATCTACGAGTCATTATCTATGATATCTGATAAAGTTAACTTTCATATCTTAAGCTGTTCTGGAGAAATGGAGCGGACATAGTCCTTTACCAAATTTCGTCTATACAATAATATTAAGAATATAACAGAATGCGATGTAAGGTTCACGTCAAAACATGGCTGACGCAAAACAATTCCTGAATTTTCCCCCTTCAATTCGAGCATTTCTGCATTGGACAGGGCTGATGGTTGTTTATGAGATGAAAAACTATGTGTAAACTTTCTTAGTTTAGCGGAATCATGAACATTTTCGGCGTGATGAATAATTTGTTTACAGTAGTGATGAGGCTTTCGCGCACCTGCAGGAGCGGATCCAAGGATTTACAAATGAATAACATTTAATAGAAATGAAGTTTTAATACTTTTAAATATTATTTAATGAAATTATTAATATGCAAGTAATAGATATAGAAGAAAACGCGAAATGCTAATGAATGCAGCTGACAATCACTACTTTCTAAAGATAAATTAATTCTAAATAAAATAATTATAAATTCTATAGACAAAACAGAAGAAGAATGAATGGTAGCAAAATATCAAATCACATCAGGGGAACCGAATTTTATTAATAAAACTCTTAAGAAGTTCCTTATAAGTTGTGAATTTTATATCTGTGTATTCTACCTGGTTGCTTCGAGGAAGGGGAGGGGGGGGGGGGAATCATGAACATAAACATGTAAAGTAGCATTATTTTGTAGAAAGAATTAAGGCTTATAATTTTGAAAACGTCAAGAAGAGTTGCTTGTGATATGAAAGTCAAGGTCATTTCATAAAGAATGCAAAACATAAAAGCGAAAAAGAGGAAAGGGGGGGGGGGGTAAAGATGGCAATGTCTTCTACAGTTGACAAAATATAGGGGCGAATAAAATGCACACACATATCATATACAACCGTTTTTATTTAATATAAACCCGTTTCCATGGCAACGGGAAGGTTTTTCTGGCCTATCCCAATCACCTGGTAGGTGTTAACTCTACACCACTTCCTACGTGAATGAGCACTGAGCAGTCCCCGCAAACTATATATACGGGGGAAAAATCAATATTTTGTAGTGTTTAAGAAACGTTGGTCCTACGTTTTCGGAAATTCTAAGATATTTAAAGATATTTAATTCCTTCTTAATCCTATCAAGAAACTTGTAATACGCAAAATCTTCAAAGAGGGGTCTTTACATACCCTATGAATATTACAGAAAAAAGAAGTTAGAAAGACGAAGAAATAGAAAAAATCGACTTTTTAATCCAATTTCTGTGACGACCGGAAGTATTGACGACGGAAAGAATATTCATGGTGACATCTACGAGTCATTATCTATGATATCTGATAAAGTTAACTTTCATATCTTAAGCTGTTCTGGAGAAATGGAGCGGACATAGTCCTTTACCAAATTTCGTCTATACAATAATATTAAGAATATAACAGAATGCGATGTAAGGTTCACGTCAAAACATGGCTGACGCAAAACAATTCCTGAATTTTCCCCCTTCAATTCGAGCATTTCTGCATTGGACAGGGCTGATGGTTGTTTATGAGATGAAAAACTATGTGTAAACTTTCTTAGTTTAGCGGAATCATGAACATTTTCGGCGTGATGAATAATTTGTTTACAGTAGTGATGAGGCTTTCGCGCACCTGCAGGAGCGGATCCAAGGATTTACAAATGAATAACATTTAATAGAAATGAAGTTTTAATACTTTTAAATATTATTTAATGAAATTATTAATATGCAAGTAATAGATATAGAAGAAAACGCGAAATGCTAATGAATGCAGCTGACAATCACTACTTTCTAAAGATAAATTAATTCTAAATAAAATAATTATAAATTCTATAGACAAAACAGAAGAAGAATGAATGGTAGCAAAATATCAAATCACATCAGGGGAACCGAATTTTATTAATAAAACTCTTAAGAAGTTCCTTATAAGTTGTGAATTTTATATCTGTGTATTCTACCTGGTTGCTTCGAGGAAGGGGAGGGGGGGGGGGAATCATGAACATAAACATGTAAAGTAGCATTATTTTGTAGAAAGAATTAAGGCTTATAATTTTGAAAACGTCAAGAAGAGTTGCTTGTGATATGAAAGTCAAGGTCATTTCATAAAGAATGCAAAACATAAAAGCGAAAAAGAGGAAAGGGGGGGGGGTAAAGATGGCAATGTCTTCTACAGTTGACAAAATATAGGGGCGAATAAAATGCACACACATATCATATACAACCGTTTTTATTTAATATAAACCCGTTTCCATGGCAACAGGAAGGTTTTTCTGGCCTATCCCAATCACCTGGTAGGTGTTAACTCTACACCACTTCCTACGTGAATGAGCACTGAGCAGTCCCCGCAAACTATATATACGGGGGAAAAATCAATATTTTGTAGTGTTTAAGAAACGTTGGTCCTACGTTTTCGGAAATTCTAAGATATTTAAAGATATTTAATTCCTTCTTAATCCTATCAAGAAACTTGTAATACGCAAAATCTTCAAAGAGGGGTCTTTACACTACTGGCTTTCAAAACCCCTGTCCGTATGAAAATCCCCTGTCTTTCTCTGTAACCTACAGCATTTCCACAATTATCTACAGTATATTTACAGTATGGTACGGTATGCCTACTCTGTACATACAGTAATTCTCAGTATGCCACTGTATGTATCCCCAGCATGCCACAGTTATCTACAGTAGGCCCCAGTACGCCTACAGTAGGCCCCAGTACGCCTACAGTAGGCCCCTGTATGGCTACTGCTTCCTACAGTAGCCTACGGTATGCCACAGTATATGCCCGTATGCCCCTGTAGTGTTCATCGAAGCAAAACAGTAGTAGTATACACAATTCCAGAGGCACTGTACGGTTATCTAAAATGTGGGTTTGTCAATTCAGTACACAGAATTATTTCCTTGAGAATTTTTTTAACATTATTTTATACACATTATAAAATAATTGAAGTCAACTGATACGGGTTTCGTGATTAATATTAGACAAAAACTTCAAGCATATTTTATTGACGCAAAGAAATCATTGAAATGGTCAATAATGTTGACTGATGTGAAATATTCATTTCTTGCTGACAAAATGACAAAAAATACACTATAAAGAGTAAAACTTATTTATTTATTTTTACTTTTCATTTTCTTTATACTTGTTAAGAGACTTATTTGGTTATGTTATAACTCTTAGAAGTTTACAAATCATCGCTTCAAACCCCCCCCCCCCCCCAAAAAAAAAAAAACAATAATAATAATAAAAATAAAATAAATAAATTAATTAATTAATTAATTTTAAACAAAAAATCATTAATTGGTTTTTTATTTAATATTTTTCATTAATTGATTAATTAATTAATTAATTAATTTGTTTAAATTTATTTAATTAATTAATTTATTTATCTTTTTATTCATTCATTCAAAAAATATTTAAACATCAATCTGGGAAGGGTATGATTCTGCACTGAAGAGATTATTCCCTTCAGTACAGTACGGCTACACTAGGGACCTACATTTATATACTAATATATAAGTTCATGGCTATTGACTACATGTACATGTGCTTGTAAAATATATTTCTTGGTGTTTAAATAAACTTGAAAATATTGTGTAACTAGATCTCACCGATGCAAATACATGTATTTGAAAAGCAATCGGCGTCGATACAGGACGTTTTGCATTTATTGAGAAAACAAGTATTCTATTATACGAGGGATGCATTACAAGTATATCGAAGCTATTAATTTCGGCTTTGTTGACAGAGAAATGTGACATCAATTTCATAGGCGTCGGAACCGGGGGGCTGGGGGGGAGGGGGGGCTTAGCCCCCAACCCCCCTTTTTTGCAAAGATAGACATAATATAGGCATTGAAAATTGGGGCTTACCTTTTTTCGTTGGTTTAGCCCCCCCCCCCCCCACTTTCAATTAGCCACCCCACTTTCAATTTGCTTCCAACACATGTCCAACGCCTATGAATTTTGTTAATGGAAATTTCTGTCTGACCTTTTTTTCTTACACAATGGAAAATTCAAAAGTCAATTATATATAATTAAAACACGTTTACTTAGAACAACAATATTTGGCAGACAAAAAGCTCTTCCCCTATAAAATATACGTTTAGAAGGGAACATGAAAAATTCACCAGAAATAAATGTGTTGACCAAGAGGACAAGCTGAGTAAGTAAGAAAAATGTTTTCATAAAAAAATACCGAAGGGGTTGATTATATAAAAGACATTTTTTTTAAAATATAGTATGAATACATCAAAACATGTTTTAATTCAATTCAATTCTTTATTAGCACAAAAGCACATTATAAGAATGTGTTGTTAGCCATAATAATGTTAGACTGGTATTGTCTGTCTCTATCGTTGTATATCGCGCATATCATACAGGCAAGCCAGTCTATAATAATGTTACGGGATCGAGATCCGTATTTTGGAAGAACTCTTCAAAAGTTGGAGGAGAAAAAAAATCACAAGGGGAACCTTGGATGATGAAATCATGAATTACACGTGGACGCATTATTCTTCACTCACTCTGGGATGTATATATTATAGTAAGTACAAGCTGTAGTGTGTGTATTACTTAGGTAATTGTCATGAGTGTACCATGTTTACGGGGCTTCATTACTTTTTTCATCACTCAGTCAGTCGAGATGTTATGCACATCGAGGCTGTAATCTACTAGATTATCTAGTAATTCATCTTCCATTACCCATAACGTTACGTAGTAATTGTCAACGATTTTTTTTTATTTTCGAAATCCTTATTAGGGTATTATTTTAATGTTCTAAGCAAGGAATCATTTCAGAGGTATAATTATTTCTTGCAATTTCATCAACTTAAATTATGTGTCATCATCATGATCATGGCCATGCAAAGTACATTTACCTGATATGTTATTTTACATCTGGTTCAGGAGAAGTAAAATGAGAGCCATTTGATAGAAGACAATAATTTATTATTCTTTTATTATTGAACACTAATATGATCAATACATGTGGCTACCAAATCAAATTCATTTATAATTTAAGTTTAAAAGTGTATATACACATGAGCAGTCATAATGTTACATTACAGATCATCAGTCACTGGTAACTTGACTTGTATGACTAAATAAATGCACATCCTGTCATACATAAAAAGGAATCCTTAAACTAAGTCAGTGAAATCTTCAGCAATTTGTGTAACCTTTGCACAAGGAGATTTCTAGCTGGATCATGGCTTCTTCAAGTCCTTTCTCTGAGCCAGTGCAGCCAGAGGAATATCACTTTCACTTGAGCTGCCTTCCTGGGACTCGGCATTGAATCCTCTGTTAACATGCCCTCTGTAACAATAAAGTCTGATTTTAGAAACTGGTACATAAGTTTATGCATATATTCATATATATAAACCATATATACACACAAACTGGTAGCAATATCATCTTGCTTAATTTTTTGTTATTATTTTAACAGGATGTACGTTTAATTAATTGATGTAATCATATGGTAAATTAATTTATACTTACACATCATGTAGATCTTGTGGAATCAGATTCTCTTTATCTCCTTCAGCCTGATCAGGTCCTGCATGGTTCTTCCTTATAAGTTTGCTAACTTTCACACCAAGACTTGATGCATGTGTTCTAAAAAAGAAGACAGATTTTTTTTTTACATATATGTCTGGAGCTCTGTATATTTAAAATAGTGAATTATTAGGAATACAATGATAGCATTTGTTTTCAATTATGGAAAAAATCATTCTGAATGCAGATAGAAAAAGGTAAAGTAGCAAAACTAAGCAATATGTTTATAAGCATGCACACCAAAATTAGGTATCCAAAACCGCTCTTTATAAATAAACTTCACAATATGTTTAACAAGGCACTTTTCTTTTCAAAATATCCATGTAATACCAGATACATGCAAATTTGGAGGATGTCATGCACACTAGGAAATCGATTTATATTGTTTTATTCACCCAAAATGTTTCATCTTTTAGTAGCTTTAATTTAAAACAAAGAATATTACAGAAAAAAGGATTAAAACTTCTTACTTAAAATTATTATCATGATTTTTTTTTTCATGCAAAGTGCACATGATGATTAAAAATGTTAAATATACACACTAAATCAAGAGGCAACTATTTTAAATTCTGACCTTTTTAGATGAAATATTATTGAGCATGATTGAGAGTGTCAATCAATGTCAATTGTTCATGTCACTGTGGGAAGTCAGTCAGTGGACTTGTATCATTTATGCATTTTAGGCAACAAATATCAATATGTTTGGGGAAGTTATTGTGAAATATCTTATGTTTTACTCAGTTAACTTCTAGGGGAGCTAATTCAACAACAAAAAAATGTTTGCAATCAAATAAACTTAACCAATGTTAACAAGACACTACTAAATTAGGACTTACGTATTTTACTAAGGCCAAACAAAAAAATATGTGTGGTTCTGCTTACACTTCCAAAAAAATTAGGGTAGGTAGGTAGGGTTTGTTTGTTTTTTTTTTAACAAAATGATTTTCTTAATTTTTTCTATATAATACCTATCACTGCTTTGCAAATGGCATTTAGATGTGGAGTGATAATATACTCGTCAATATTGGTAGGGGACACCTACATGCTAGCTTGCTTTGGATTTAACACTACTAAACACTTGCACTATGTTTTGCAAGGAGGCCGTCATTGCTGAAACTAAAACTTAAACTGGATCCATTGATGGAAATCGGGGGAAATTCTGGAAAAAATATGAAAATTGCCAAAAAAAAGTTTAGGGTCGGGGGTATAAAATAGGGAAGGTCGGGTAACCGGAACCACACATATTTTTTTATTTGGCCTAATTTTTAACTGAGTTACCTCTTTCTTGAGTAGTATCGCCTCCACTCTAAGGCCCTCAAAATTCTGTTCTTTACTTTCTTCTCCTCATCACCAGTGTCGAGAGAATGAGTTCCAGCTCTGATGATTGTCACCACTTCCTTCACTGCTGTTTGGAGATGAGAGTCTTTTGAAGATTTCAAATTATACTTGTCAATGGATTTGGTGATAAGACTCTGAAGAAAAAAAGAAACAATATATAAGAATTTTTTGTCACATAGTTTACAATAGCAAGTTTTGATCCAATGATCATGATGATGAAAATTCCTTTTTTATTTTTCAAAATTTAGGCTGGTTATATATATTGGTATACTTATTTTATTTATTTTATTACATATATGTACGTAGTAAAAAATACATTTTTTTTAAATAATGGGGCTTAATAACCTTTGCATCCACATCTTTAAATATGAAGATTCTGGGTTTGTTGTTTTATTATGTCAACATTTAAATGCGAATTCTAATATGAGAAAACAACTGTACATTATAGGCATATTACAGTCACTATACATATACTATTTGTATACATTTTATGCATCCTAAAAGTTGACAGCTAATTCCCTGTCCATTATATTGTTTGTTTTGTTCTGTTTATATTGTTATTTATATATAACTATAATGATTTCAGACATTGTTCATCTTTATGCTCCACTGTGGGCCCACATTGGTTGAATAAACATTCATAAATTCTATTCTGTAAAAGGACCCTATCCCAATTGAAAATTTGCTCATTTTTCCCAAAATGTATATCAGTATAAAATATTCCCAAATGACGTGTACAAATTGAATTTTTCAGTGCTTTTTACATTAAGAGAAACATAAATTTTGAGATTTTTATGATTCATAAACATGTGAATAGGGAATTAGCTTTAAAGTATCTCTGAATTCAACAGTAAAACTAAATAAAACACATTTGATATTTCAAAATTTTACCACTTTTTTGATTAAAATTCCCAAATGAAGATACAGGACCCTGTACTCAAAAGGGTCGATTAAGCTCTACATATAAAACATATATAAACCTGACATCATTGTAGCTGCATAAATTGATCAGCATGTACCCATGCACTACATAGAGAAGAAGACATTTTTCCCTTTTCCATATCACATCCTGTATCAGCCCGAGACACCAATATCAGCCAGAGGGCTGAAGGCCCGAGGGCTATTAATGGTCGAGGGTTGATACAGGATGTGATTTTGAAAAGGATGCTTTTTGTTATAATGTTTATTGCTTAATAATAATACTTAAATAATAAATAATACTTAATAATACACTTAATTAGTACTGTAATAAAATTCAGCACACATCAAATTGATAAAAATTCAAATAAATAATCATGCACTGACTACTGACTTGTAGCATATTATATCAAATAACAATAATTTAAACTTAACAGATTGCGAAAAAGAAATAGGTGTATTATCAGAAGTACTGTTTTTAAGGTTTAATCTACTAGGGGTGTGACATAAATCCGTATCAGCCCTGCAGATCCATATAAACCCTGCAGAATTCTTATCAGCCCTGGAAGCTGATACGGCCATAGTAACATCAGGAATATGGCATTTGCAAAAAACATGTATTAATTACAAACTACTAAGCTGCTGTGTATTATATGGAATGGTAATGCATCTACTGCAGATCTAGGTTGGTTTGGTACAAACAAACTGTCATGGAAGTTTGCTTATATATATAGTAAGATTTTGACACAGCTAGAGCTTCAATACACCATATATTTTGGGACTCAAAGGACATTATATTATATAAAAATTTAAATTTGGAGCTTGTCTAATTAAATTTTAACATATAGGAACAGCCATTCATTGCCAGGAAAAATGTTCTCAGATTATGAACTGTTGATGAACAAAAATTACTGTTGCCTAGTTTATTTATCAGTTGCCAAAAAATGTAAAATTAATTCATCTTGGCCAAATCAATTGTTGATGCTTGAACTGACTACAAATGGAGAAATAAACTGTATAATTCATGCAATTTATTTCAGTTTAAATCTAAGAGTAGCTTTAATTTTACTTCAGAAAAATTCCATGGCTTTAAACCTCTGTAGTGTGCAGTGTAAAGGGTTCCATAGATAGAATAAAGATTTTAGATTAAAAAAAATCCATTCAAGAATATTTCGTACCACTGTGAGCATGATCAAAGAAATTAAGATTTAAATGGAATTTTTGAATTAATTTGGTATATAATCATGACATTTAGGTCATATTGCGTGCTGTTTGTTCAGATACTGTTGATACATGCTATATGTGGTATGCTGAATGAAATTTTATTTTGTCAGCCCAGTGAAATTCCTTAAAACAATTTCTTGAAATTTATTATGATATATTTTTTTTTAGTGAATAACTTAATTAAAGGGAACTGGTGAACTTATTCGTCATCAGTCAGCATAACCATGCAAAGAAAGTCAAATCGCACCCGTGATAATGAAAATATTCTTACTTGTAGAGAAGTATGTTCTGATGTCCCCCTTTTCCACAAGTTATCCACTGCCATGGTCTGGGGAAATGTGTCAAGCTCAACAGTCTGTGTCGCACAAGATTGTTTGGGCACATTACAGGGACAGTAATTTCCAAGCTGCATTTTGGCACAACACATGCAGTTAAAGTCACATTGTCTATAAAGTCTCTGCTGTGGATTCTGCACAGGATAGGAATTATCCCAGGACAAAGAATGGAAAGCTGAATTTGTAGACATCTTATCACTAACAACTGATGTTCCAAACTGGCAGAATGAGGTAAAGTACTTTGCACCAGTTATCTATCAACACTTTAACCAATTAAATTTAATTACCTACTCCTCATTTAATGATATACCACGACTTTGATAATGCAAACATACAATTAACTAGCAGACAGTTATAGATCCCTTTGTAATAATTAATTTGTTAAAAGGGATTAATTATTGGCTTCATTTTATATGCTTCCTTTTTAATTCAGATGTTTTAAAGGTGCATTAAGAACCAAAGTGCTATACTTATTATTGCTAATTTATTTTAAATGTTAGAAAATGCAGCATAACCATGATTACTGTTGAAGAGTATTTTCATTTCAAATTATATTCAAATCATCATTTGAATATTTATGTCTAAAGATAAAAAAAAAAAACCATACTTGCATCTATTTACCTACAGTGTAGATTATCAAGGATATATATTAAGAATAATCCATTTAAAATCTTATTTGAAAGGTTTAAAAGGCATTAAGTTTGTTGAGAATTTAATCACACAATTTCTATTTACTTCTGTTATATATCAAACCTAATGGTGTACATAAATGAGCATGTTTGTGCACTAGCTTTCACAAACAATTAAGATAGAAAGAATTCCACTGTTTTTCTTATTACATGGTCTGTTAAATGCATAAAATTAAAAAAAAAAAAAAGGGGGGGGGGGCAGGAGCATGTCATTGACATTACTATACTTCCTGCAATTTCCCAGAAATTAAAACAAATCTGTATAAAAAGACAACAAAATGAACTATATTTGCTTTTTTTTAATGTTTTAATTTTTTTCTTTTACAAATCTAATCACAAGTTGCTTGTATGTTTTGTCTTACCAAATAAGTATTTTCAAAACATTTCAAAAGATTAATTGTTAATTCCACTCTTCCTCTGAACTTGTGTATATCTAAAGGAAAAACCCCTGCAGGCAACAGTCTCAGCTTCCAATTTGCAAGATATTTGATCAAAGCCACTGTGTCCTTTTGATGACTGATCAGAGTTTCAACAGTAGCAATTCATACACAACAGTAGCAATTCACACACAGTCAGTTTCATTTACTGTGCCATTGGAGTAGGTTCTTCTTATGATAGTTCTAATTTTTTTCATTGGAGCATGCATTTTGAATGCATGTGCAATAAGTGGGGGCATGGAAGAAAAAGTACCTAATGGTAAAGATGACTTAATTATAACTTTACAATTATTTTTATTTTCAGACAAATATCTTTGAATTTAGAAATGAAACAGCATCAATCTATTTACTTTAACTTTAATAATTATACTATTCACAATTCTTTATTGAAACATTATATAAAATGTTTTAATAATTCAAAATATGTTGTTTTTAATTTAATCATGTTAAAGTCTTATATTTAATCAAAAACTTATTTATTTTTTTTAGGTGCCCTAAAGTTTTGCACATGTTTCAACTGCCAAGGAGCTTGGATTTCACGGTATTCCTTTTACAAGCACAGTGAGAAGTTAACAGACAATATTTCCTCCTTGCCTAGACCAAAATTTCAGCATGCAGAAAATGAGTATCACCGTGAAAAGTACAGACAACCTCTGTTTGACGGATCATCCACAACAATCCTTGAGGCAGTTACCAAACATCTCTACATATTTTCAGTGAACAATGGAATGTCAAAAACTGCTGTATCAGATAGCCTTCAGTGCGAAAAGTCATCTCTACCCCAACCAAATTGTTTGCCTGCATCTTTTAAGGAGGCCAGAGCTTTCGTTGCACCATTTCTGATGCCATTGGAGAAGCATGATGTATGTATCAATGACTGTGTAATTTTTCGAGATAGTGGTGATTTGAAGTTGGCAAGAGACAATGTGTGCCCAAAGTGTTCCGAACCTAGAATGGAGAACGGAAAATCAAGGAAAAGTTTTTGCTATATGCCTATTGGACCACGGTTGGCTCGGTGGTTTGGGACATCAAACCTGTGTAAATTGATTTATGAAAAAACAATAACTTTTTCTGGAAGTAATCGTGATGTAGTGTTAAGGGACTTTACTGACAGTTCACAGTTTCATTCTTGGTTTATGCAAGGTCAAGTGTTCGAAGAAATGGACAAGCAACTGTGCGTACCATTGTCACTTTTTACCGATGGAGTGAACCCAAACAGAAACTCAGCCTGCCAAAAGTCTATGTGGCCTATCATTTTGACATGGATCACTCTTCCCACATCCATTAGACAGCTGCTTGGTCCTATGATGTTAATGGGGATTATACCAAGTGGAAAGAATGGAGCTGAGCCCAAGTCCTTGGAGCCATATCTGTCTGTTGTTGTTGATGAACTTTTGTCTCTTACAGAATTTACAGTTCAGAATTCATACATGTCTGCCCCTGTGTCAATTAAAGTAGCACTGCTGCAGTATCTATGTGATATCCCTGGATATTCCAAGTTGCTGCATTTGTCTGGACATGGTGGCCTCAGATCATGTCCTTACTGTACGGAATCAGGCCATTACTGCAAGCATCTTAAGAAAACTATACACATTTCTAACAGGAGGTTTCTCTCTGCTGATCATCCCTTACGTGATTCTGAGGGATTTGCCATCCAAGGGCAGGACATGAACAGTAAACCAGAGCCCTTCTCACGTGAAGAGGAAATCCACCTAAGAAATCAGTACGAACAAAAGCCAAATAAATCTCAGAAAACAAACCACCAAAAACAGACAGGATTGAAAGGTCAATACATCCTTCAGAATTTGCCATACCACAACAGGATGGAGCAAATGTCACCTGACGGCATGCACACACTGGCAGATTTTATCAGCCATCTTATGGAGATGCTTTCTGGCAAGTTTAACAACATGAAGGTAAAATCGTGTGAAAAAGAATTCAACAGATTTCCTGAAGTTTGGTCAGAGCATGGAGGAAAGGATGTTGTTCAACCAAAGAAGAGAAGAAAAGTTCAGAAGACAAAGACTGTTGAATGTAATTCAGAGTTGGACACTCCTTGGTCCTTAACCAAAGAACAGATGAAGTTAGCAGATGAAAGAGCCATGAACATTGTTTATACCCATGCACAAGAGATTTCACCGGGGCCCCACTTCACCAAACTTTGGACTCTGAGGACCATGAATTCAAAATTACAAGTAAGTTTATTAAATTCATATCTAATTGTGCTACTTCATTATTTGCATGGGCCATTGTTATGAATATGCATGGTTTGATTTAAATGTAAAATTTAGATGTTATGATGATTAAATATTATCAAATTTAAAAAAAGAAGAGTAGCTCAGAGACTTGTATGAATTCAATGTATTACCTAAGTACTGATATAGTCCTTTTTGAAAGTTATTTATAAAGAAACAAACAAACAAAAACAACAACAACAAAAAAAAACAATGACTTCGATGCATGAAATTATGTACCCATTTCTTAGAATACATGTTTAAGCACATTATGCTATAAAGATAAAAAGTAAAACTGCCTATTATCCTCTATTTGTACATGCTAAAGGGCTGAGATGATCGCATGTTTATCTTATTAAGCGACTCAAATACAGCTAGGTTAAGTTGACAAAGAACTCCTTTATCATTAAACATATGTATCTGAACAATAATTTCAATTTCATAGTAGGAATATATGTGCATTGTATTCATTTTCAGTTTGTGACATCAGGGGCATTTGAGTGGTGTATTCAGGGATTCCTCCCTCCAGCCCAAGAGAAGACTCTACAGGCTATCTGTGATGTTATTAAACGAATGATTGCACCTGAACTCACCATATCTGAACTACCTCAACTCCAAGCTGATACACATGAAGCCCTTGCTATGCTGGAAAGAGACTTTCCACTTACAATGCAGGTAAAATGCAAGAAAAAAATAAGTATTATCATGATTATATCAATAGATTTTTTGGAAATGTAAAAAAAAAAAATTACAAGCATGTGTATGTAGACTTTCTGGCCATCTTTTATAACAATTTACAGTCTTGTTGTCAGTTGATAGATAATTATATAAAATTATTTTAAATAGCCTTCTCCAAGTTTGAAACTGAGATAAGGTTGTTTTTTATTATTTCAAATTATTTGGTTTAGTTTTTCAATATATGCTTGGTTTAATTCTTTTTAGAATCTCACAACCCATTTAATTCATCATATTGTGGATGACTTGGCCAAACTTGGCCCCATGTATGGGAGATGGCTGTTCCCGTATGAAAGGGCAAATGGCTGGATCACAAGGCAATGTTTAAAGAAAGGGATGGAGGAATCTACTGTTATGGAAACATACGTAGTAAGTGGCACTAACTTTAGATACAATTTCTGAATCAATTATGTTGATCTCAAACATGGTTAAATAGAAGGATATGAACTGGTAGACTGTTTTACTGATATGCACCTCTTATTTTAAAAAAAATAAATAAACAATAGTAAAACAATTTTCTTCATAGATTGCTGAAATATATGAACTTATTTTATTAATTTAAATACATTATTTTATAGTTTTCAATTTTTTTTTTTTTTTTTTTTAGATATATGACTGGTGTATTTACATGATTTTGAGTCAGAAGTTCAATCCCAGTGATGTGTTTGGTGGTGAGAAGTCCTTGGTGAAGATAAGCCAACAGGTAATGGAGGAGATGAGCAACGAGTCAGGTTCTGCACCAAACAACCAACAACCAACGAAGAATGCTAGAAGTCTGCTGACGAAGGAAATGAGACACCACATGCAGAACTTCTATCTAATGGACTTGAAGATTAGTGCTATAATGTTTACAGACACTGTGACTGAACACCATGGAATGCTCGATATTACAGATGACAGTGGTAGGAGCGTCCGATATGTCGGTGACAAATACAGAGGGAGTAAGCCACGGTCTATCGTAAAGCTGCATAGTGTAAATGGCGATCTGTTTGGGCGCATTTGCTTTTTCTTAGAGCATGTAGTTGATGGAACTATTCATCATTGGACAATTGTTGATGTGTTCCCTCTGGCTGAGAAATGCGGTTCGTTATATCTTTTGGAAGACAATCCAGTTAGACGGCAGCTTTTTCATGTAAGCAGACTTAGCAAGCCACTCGTTCATAGTAAAAAACAGAATACGATTTGGATTCTCCGTCTTCGGTGATCTGGATGGTGACAGTGATGATTCAAATGGATCTGATTTGCTGTAACAATTGATGTAATAGTGTAACAGGAATACTTTGTTGTGACTTGACCAGAGTTCTCCATTATTTTAAATTAATGGAAAATCTTTAGTTAAAATTAATTTCTTATCTTGTGTCACTGGTTTTGATGTGCATATTATGAAACACAATAATGTAGCTATGTTAAAAATATATTCAACATGTTAACCAATTTCAAGAAATTAAGACCTAAAAATTATTTTGGCATGTTTAAAGTAATAAAGGGTTATGTGAAAATTTGATATTTTTTTTTGGGGGGGGGGGGGGAGGGAGGGATTATTTTTAATTATCGGAGAAGAGTATATATGTATATACTAGGAATTTGAAAATAGAATCCTGCTTCTGTTGTTCACTTTTCAATGCATATCTGCCGTATTTTTTTTACAAATTGCACGTTTTCAGTGATGTCAAATAAACAGATTTGATTTTGTACATTTTATTTAACCACCATAGTAGAAAAGAAACATTATCAATCGTGGTCGCAACACTAACTGTATTCTTTGAATTTGCAAATCATTGTTTTATTCTTTCAGGATGATAAACATTTGAGTGAATGCATGGCTAATCGAATAAAATACATGTTTACCAAAATTTTGTTTATTTTCATATTTGTTCCTTGCAAGTAAATTGTAATTTAGAAGTTGTGTTTCCATTCTCTTTGCAGTAAATCAGTACAAAAATCATAAAAGGTAACTAGACTGAAGAACTTTTGTTTCTTTATAGCCATGTTTACCGTTTGAAGTGCTAGCTGTCAATACGAATGCATTTATATAACACAGTAAAGAGCAAGGAGTTTGTAAAGCAAACATTTTAGACTGAAGATTTAGAATATTACAATAGTCTCCGTATGTAATGTTAGATGAAGGGTAAATATACATGTATCATATGGACATGACATTAACAGATATTGGTGGGCATGGGGAGTCCTTTCCCAAGTATCGTTGCATTTCTTATCATTTGTCAAACAACGAATGCAAACACTCCGTATATTTTGGCGTTCTTGAATAGTAGATGTAAGTATACACGGAAATATAATATAATTTAACCCCCCGAGAAGCAGCGTAAACGTTAAAAGATTTCATTCAATGTTATGAATTATAATAAATTCTTTTATATGTATAACACAATTTCATTCTTATTTTCACTGATTATTTCAATGAATTCAATAGATAATTCAATTTTGCCAGGGACCTTTAATTTCAATCCGTTTGTCCTTAATTATAGATCAAAGAATACTGTCATAGACTTTGACCTCGCTCAGCTTGGTGTGGGAAAATTGATAACCCACTCTAAATTAAGATGAACAATTATATTATTAATTTTAAATGTTTGATGATTTTGAAATTACTCTCATGTAGCTCAGATTAAATACTTTTAATTACATGTATTTACAAACAATATAAACTTATATTCTTCGGTCCAGTCTATGTCGGGAGAAATGTAATTCATAATCGCTCACAATGTTCAAAGATTCAAATAGGTGTACCAAGTCTGTTTCATGCGCGAGTGTAAATGGGGGGGGGGGGGGGAGTAAGTTTTGGCCTCCCTGGAATTACTTAAGAAAAATGAATTTGCAGTGCCTTGGTATTTATAATGGAATAAGATGGTTATCATTGCATATAAAAAACTTTCTTCGGTGTTTGATTTCTCAAAAAAAAAAAGTATTATAAATAGATGTAAAATGATAGTTCGTTCCGCCAATTTGTATACCGGGTGGTTTGGTGAATAAACTGAACTGAACTTGAACTTGACCATTAATCTGATAATGAGCCCGGTACAAATTCATAAAAGAGAATAAGTAAAAAATAAGTATTGAGAGGACACACTTTCCATGTAACGCCATGCCTTTAAAATTTGATTACAAGGTACATTTAGTCTCACATGTACATATATAATAAATTCGAACCTCGTATGCGTTTCAGCTACATAGGAATCATTTGTATGATTAACAGAGTTTTTAAATGTTGCTAATTTATGTAATGCAGACTAGACCTTAGTAAACATTCTTTCTAACACCGACTGGCGAAATGTAGCATCATTTTGAGGGTGTGGAAATGGGAGATTAGGCTTTAAAAAGTCAAATTTCCGTCTTTCTTTTGACACTCTGAATTGTGTAAGAAAAAAAAAAAAATTAGTCATGCATACTTCTGTGTGCTGTCTTGTGACTATGTTCCTGAGGTTTAAACAGAAAAGAATGAGTTTGAAACGAAACAGTTTATAATCATTTTTTTAAAATAAATGATACGACCCAAATTTCAGGAATTAAATTGAATTAAGACTTAATATTGAATAATCTTTTTTTCTTCAAATGTTTGACAGATACATTCAGGTGTTTCAAATGTCGAATTTTTTCACATCAATTAGAATACGATACAAACTGCATATAAGCATATATAGTTAAATTTTAGATCTGTAGATTCTGATATAAAACTGAGAGAAGATTTAGGTTCATGTAAAGACATTTTTTCCCCTTATTTCTCAACTGTTAACGCTGACCTTTGTTTGAAATAACTTCTTTTCCATTTTTATTAGCATAGTCTATATTGAATTTATGTTTTCTCTCTCTCTCTCTCCGGACTCGTTGATTTATTTTACTGACTTTTTATTCCAATGTACTCGTAAATAAAAGGATTACAGGCATTCATGCCTGCTTTTTAATGCATTAATTTTTACATTGCAAAAATTATATTTTCGCCTTATGGCATTATTAAGAAGTTTTAAAAACCAAAACGTACTAAGTATGTTTAATACATGCGTTTCACCCCCTTAAGAACGCTTAGGAAACAACATCGACTGTTGAAATTATTAGTATAATGTACAAATCAACACTTAGAATTTTAAGTATATTGTGCATCAGTGAGAATTTCACAGAAAATCATTTCTTTTTTATTTGACATTTTTTTAAAATTCAATTATTTAAGCAGATCTATACTATAATTTAAAATGATACATGTAGTTCATAGTGAATGTGATCTGAGTGATCAGTCAGTTGTTTATTTAGTCGTAACACTGGTGGTCAGACGCAGCCATAGAACAATAGGCAATTAGGACCTATTGTTAAGCTGACCATTGCAAATAACATTAGATATATACAAGAACCTACCTAGGTTCTGTCTCACTGCTTACAATGAAGTTGATAAAAGAAACGCGCGGGGGCGGATCAATGATTTTTAATCATAAGTAGGTCTGAAAAATGAAATTAATTGATAGAGTAAATGAAATAATTATTAAATTATGAAATAATTTCATAAAAAAAAATCTGTATCCCCATTAGAACCATACCAGCATACTAATGAATTTTTTGATCACGCAATCGGAGAAGTAAAAAGGCCATGTTTTGTCGCCGTTTTTGTGCAACAAACTAGTGTTCTTATCACTTCATGGATTTATTATTAATATTGATAATACGGTCTTGGTTTTAAATAGCGGAGACAATGTGTGCATGTGTGTGTGTGTGTGGGGGGGGGGCTTATAAACTTAATAGCCATATACAATACTCCAATTTTATTCACAGTATAAGCTTTCAGTAGTTTGGAATATTTATTAATGTTGCCTATAAAAAAAATCAATTATCGATTTCACAATCGAAACTTTATTGATTTGTTACAGGATATTGCGTAAATCAAAACGCAGATTAGGATTCGTCAAAAATGCGACACACAATAGAATGGAAAATAACATTCAAATGATTTCTGGACCGTCTTAACGTTACAAGAAAAGAAGAAAAGAATAATTTCTCTCCAGTTCTGCTAATAATAAATTATTTAATGTACGGGAATTTAATTTACATTTCACAAATAGATAATAATTAAATACTATCTGAATACGAATTGAAATTAAAATTTATCAAGTGAGCTTCAATAAGAATAATTTGTTATCACGTCCTTTAGTTCATTATCCACTGTCATTTTTAACAATAATTTATCGGGAATTGTTACGTTCCTAGATAAAAAAAAAATAGTTTACTTCTTTCAAAACATGTTCATTTTATCGGATTGAAAACCATATGGATTTAATACAAACTAGTTCTCCTTTTTTTTAATAGAAAGTTTAAAAATATACATTCAATGTGTTAAAACGGTCTGACTTTGTTGATGAGTTGATGAATTATTCTGTATTTAAATCAACAAAGAATTAATTTTACCGGCACTTACAACAGAACAGGGTTTTTTTTTGTTTGTAATACTAGTGATTAATTATCATCACTTCTGATAAACTGACCGTAATCAACCCCATCAGAAATAAATCTATATATTATTACTTGTTAAAACATAACAAGTATAACATTAATTTAGAGATGTAATGTACAAATATCATTCTATAAATCATTAATTCTTCTTCGTTAATAATTTTAACCGATGTATAGCTTCAACTGTAAAGAATTTGCCTTTTAAATCATTGTGTACTTCTACCGTTTTGCTTCGGTGAACAATGCAGGGGCCTACTGGGGCGTATACTGTGGCATACCGTAGGCTACTGTAGATAGCAGTAGCCATACAGGGGCCTACTGTAGGCGTACTGGGGCCTACTGTAGGTAACTGTGGCATGCTGGGGATACATACAGTGGCATACTGAGAATTACTGTATGTACAGAGTAGGCATACCGTACCATACTGTAGATATACTGTAGATAATTGTGGAAATGCTGTAGGTTACAGAGAAAGACAGGGGATTTTCATACGGACAGGGGTTTTGAAAGCCAGTAGTGTTACATACCCTATGAATATTACAGAAAAAAGAAGTTAGAAAGACGAAGAAATAGAAAAAATCGACTTTTTAATCCAATTTCTGTGACGACCGGAAGTATTGACGACGGAAAGAATATTCATGGTGACATCTACGAGTCATTATCTATGATATCTGATAAAGTTAACTTTCATATCTTAAGCTGTTCTGGAGAAATGGAGCGGACATAGTCCTTTACCAAATTTCGTCTATACAATAATATTAAGAATATAACAGAATGCGATGTAAGGTTCACGTCAAAACATGGCTGACGCAAAACAATTCCTGAATTTTCCCCCTTCAATTCGAGCATTTCTGCATTGGACAGGGCTGATGGTTGTTTATGAGATGAAAAACTATGTGTAAACTTTCTTAGTTTAGCGGAATCATGAACATTTTCGGCGTGATGAATAATTTGTTTACAGTAGTGATGAGGCTTTCGCGCACCTGCAGGAGCGGATCCAAGGATTTACAAATGAATAACATTTAATAGAAATGAAGTTTTAATACTTTTAAATATTATTTAATGAAATTATTAATATGCAAGTAATAGATATAGAAGAAAACGCGAAATGCTAATGAATGCAGCTGACAATCACTACTTTCTAAAGATAAATTAATTCTAAATAAAATAATTATAAATTCTATAGACAAAACAGAAGAAGAATGAATGGTAGCAAAATATCAAATCACATCAGGGGAACCGAATTTTATTAATAAAACTCTTAAGAAGTTCCTTATAAGTTGTGAATTTTATATCTGTGTATTCTACCTGGTTGCTTCGAGGAAGGGGAGGGGGGGGGGGGAATCATGAACATAAACATGTAAAGTAGCATTATTTTGTAGAAAGAATTAAGGCTTATAATTTTGAAAACGTCAAGAAGAGTTGCTTGTGATATGAAAGTCAAGGTCATTTCATAAAGAATGCAAAACATAAAAGCGAAAAAGAGGAAAGGGGGGGGGGGGTAAAGATGGCAATGTCTTCTACAGTTGACAAAATATAGGGGCGAATAAAATGCACACACATATCATATACAACCGTTTTTATTTAATATAAACCCGTTTCCATGGCAACGGGAAGGTTTTTCTGGCCTATCCCAATCACCTGGTAGGTGTTAACTCTACACCACTTCCTACGTGAATGAGCACTGAGCAGTCCCCGCAAACTATATATACGGGGGAAAAATCAATATTTTGTAGTGTTTAAGAAACGTTGGTCCTACGTTTTCGGAAATTCTAAGATATTTAAAGATATTTAATTCCTTCTTAATCCTATCAAGAAACTTGTAATACGCAAAATCTTCAAAGAGGGGTCTTTACATACCCTATGAATATTACAGAAAAAAGAAGTTAGAAAGACGAAGAAATAGAAAAAATCGACTTTTTAATCCAATTTCTGTGACGACCGGAAGTATTGACGACGGAAAGAATATTCATGGTGACATCTACGAGTCATTATCTATGATATCTGATAAAGTTAACTTTCATATCTTAAGCTGTTCTGGAGAAATGGAGCGGACATAGTCCTTTACCAAATTTCGTCTATACAATAATATTAAGAATATAACAGAATGCGATGTAAGGTTCACGTCAAAACATGGCTGACGCAAAACAATTCCTGAATTTTCCCCCTTCAATTCGAGCATTTCTGCATTGGACAGGGCTGATGGTTGTTTATGAGATGAAAAACTATGTGTAAACTTTCTTAGTTTAGCGGAATCATGAACATTTTCGGCGTGATGAATAATTTGTTTACAGTAGTGATGAGGCTTTCGCGCACCTGCAGGAGCGGATCCAAGGATTTACAAATGAATAACATTTAATAGAAATGAAGTTTTAATACTTTTAAATATTATTTAATGAAATTATTAATATGCAAGTAATAGATATAGAAGAAAACGCGAAATGCTAATGAATGCAGCTGACAATCACTACTTTCTAAAGATAAATTAATTCTAAATAAAATAATTATAAATTCTATAGACAAAACAGAAGAAGAATGAATGGTAGCAAAATATCAAATCACATCAGGGGAACCGAATTTTATTAATAAAACTCTTAAGAAGTTCCTTATAAGTTGTGAATTTTATATCTGTGTATTCTACCTGGTTGCTTCGAGGAAGGGGAGGGGGGGGGGGGAATCATGAACATAAACATGTAAAGTAGCATTATTTTGTAGAAAGAATTAAGGCTTATAATTTTGAAAACGTCAAGAAGAGTTGCTTGTGATATGAAAGTCAAGGTCATTTCATAAAGAATGCAAAACATAAAAGCGAAAAAGAGGAAAGGGGGGGGGGGGTAAAGATGGCAATGTCTTCTACAGTTGACAAAATATAGGGGCGAATAAAATGCACACACATATCATATACAACCGTTTTTATTTAATATAAACCCGTTTCCATGGCAACGGGAAGGTTTTTCTGGCCTATCCCAATCACCTGGTAGGTGTTAACTCTACACCACTTCCTACGTGAATGAGCACTGAGCAGTCCCCGCAAACTATATATACGGGGGAAAAATCAATATTTTGTAGTGTTTAAGAAACGTTGGTCCTACGTTTTCGGAAATTCTAAGATATTTAAAGATATTTAATTCCTTCTTAATCCTATCAAGAAACTTGTAATACGCAAAATCTTCAAAGAGGGGTCTTTACATACCCTATGAATATTACAGAAAAAAGAAGTTAGAAAGACGAAGAAATAGAAAAAATCGACTTTTTAATCCAATTTCTGTGACGACCGGAAGTATTGACGACGGAAAGAATATTCATGGTGACATCTACGAGTCATTATCTATGATATCTGATAAAGTTAACTTTCATATCTTAAGCTGTTCTGGAGAAATGGAGCGGACATAGTCCTTTACCAAATTTCGTCTATACAATAATATTAAGAATATAACAGAATGCGATGTAAGGTTCACGTCAAAACATGGCTGACGCAAAACAATTCCTGAATTTTCCCCCTTCAATTCGAGCATTTCTGCATTGGACAGGGCTGATGGTTGTTTATGAGATGAAAAACTATGTGTAAACTTTCTTAGTTTAGCGGAATCATGAACATTTTCGGCGTGATGAATAATTTGTTTACAGTAGTGATGAGGCTTTCGCGCACCTGCAGGAGCGGATCCAAGGATTTACAAATGAATAACATTTAATAGAAATGAAGTTTTAATACTTTTAAATATTATTTAATGAAATTATTAATATGCAAGTAATAGATATAGAAGAAAACGCGAAATGCTAATGAATGCAGCTGACAATCACTACTTTCTAAAGATAAATTAATTCTAAATAAAATAATTATAAATTCTATAGACAAAACAGAAGAAGAATGAATGGTAGCAAAATATCAAATCACATCAGGGGAACCGAATTTTATTAATAAAACT
This sequence comes from Saccostrea echinata, assembly GCF_033153115.1. Taxonomy (NCBI): domain Eukaryota; kingdom Metazoa; phylum Mollusca; class Bivalvia; order Ostreida; family Ostreidae; genus Saccostrea; species Saccostrea echinata. The sequence goes on from NW_026889878.1 coordinate 63,085, forward strand.
CTTAAGAAGTTCCTTATAAGTTGTGAATTTTATATCTGTGTATTCTACCTGGTTGCTTCGAGGAAGGGGAGGGGGGGGGGGAATCATGAACATAAACATGTAAAGTAGCATTATTTTGTAGAAAGAATTAAGGCTTATAATTTTGAAAACGTCAAGAAGAGTTGCTTGTGATATGAAAGTCAAGGTCATTTCATAAAGAATGCAAAACATAAAAGCGAAAAAGAGGAAAGGGGGGGGGGGGTAAAGATGGCAATGTCTTCTACAGTTGACAAAATATAGGGGCGAATAAAATGCACACACATATCATATACAACCGTTTTTATTTAATATAAACCCGTTTCCATGGCAACGGGAAGGTTTTTCTGGCCTATCCCAATCACCTGGTAGGTGTTAACTCTACACCACTTCCTACGTGAATGAGCACTGAGCAGTCCCCGCAAACTATATATACGGGGGAAAAATCAATATTTTGTAGTGTTTAAGAAACGTTGGTCCTACGTTTTCGGAAATTCTAAGATATTTAAAGATATTTAATTCCTTCTTAATCCTATCAAGAAACTTGTAATACGCAAAATCTTCAAAGAGGGGTCTTTACATACCCTATGAATATTACAGAAAAAAGAAGTTAGAAAGACGAAGAAATAGAAAAAATCGACTTTTTAATCCAATTTCTGTGACGACCGGAAGTATTGACGACGGAAAGAATATTCATGGTGACATCTACGAGTCATTATCTATGATATCTGATAAAGTTAACTTTCATATCTTAAGCTGTTCTGGAGAAATGGAGCGGACATAGTCCTTTACCAAATTTCGTCTATACAATAATATTAAGAATATAACAGAATGCGATGTAAGGTTCACGTCAAAACATGGCTGACGCAAAACAATTCCTGAATTTTCCCCCTTCAATTCGAGCATTTCTGCATTGGACAGGGCTGATGGTTGTTTATGAGATGAAAAACTATGTGTAAACTTTCTTAGTTTAGCGGAATCATGAACATTTTCGGCGTGATGAATAATTTGTTTACAGTAGTGATGAGGCTTTCGCGCACCTGCAGGAGCGGATCCAAGGATTTACAAATGAATAACATTTAATAGAAATGAAGTTTTAATACTTTTAAATATTATTTAATGAAATTATTAATATGCAAGTAATAGATATAGAAGAAAACGCGAAATGCTAATGAATGCAGCTGACAATCACTACTTTCTAAAGATAAATTAATTCTAAATAAAATAATTATAAATTCTATAGACAAAACAGAAGAAGAATGAATGGTAGCAAAATATCAAATCACATCAGGGGAACCGAATTTTATTAATAAAACTCTTAAGAAGTTCCTTATAAGTTGTGAATTTTATATCTGTGTATTCTACCTGGTTGCTTCGAGGAAGGGGAGGGGGGGGGGGAATCATGAACATAAACATGTAAAGTAGCATTATTTTGTAGAAAGAATTAAGGCTTATAATTTTGAAAACGTCAAGAAGAGTTGCTTGTGATATGAAAGTCAAGGTCATTTCATAAAGAATGCAAAACATAAAAGCGAAAAAGAGGAAAGGGGGGGGGGTAAAGATGGCAATGTCTTCTACAGTTGACAAAATATAGGGGCGAATAAAATGCACACACATATCATATACAACCGTTTTTATTTAATATAAACCCGTTTCCATGGCAACAGGAAGGTTTTTCTGGCCTATCCCAATCACCTGGTAGGTGTTAACTCTACACCACTTCCTACGTGAATGAGCACTGAGCAGTCCCCGCAAACTATATATACGGGGGAAAAATCAATATTTTGTAGTGTTTAAGAAACGTTGGTCCTACGTTTTCGGAAATTCTAAGATATTTAAAGATATTTAATTCCTTCTTAATCCTATCAAGAAACTTGTAATACGCAAAATCTTCAAAGAGGGGTCTTTACATACCCTATGAATATTACAGAAAAAAGAAGTTAGAAAGACGAAGAAATAGAAAAAATCGACTTTTTAATCCAATTTCTGTGACGACCGGAAGTATTGACGACGGAAAGAATATTCATGGTGACATCTACGAGTCATTATCTATGATATCTGATAAAGTTAACTTTCATATCTTAAGCTGTTCTGGAGAAATGGAGCGGACATAGTCCTTTACCAAATTTCGTCTATACAATAATATTAAGAATATAACAGAATGCGATGTAAGGTTCACGTCAAAACATGGCTGACGCAAAACAATTCCTGAATTTTCCCCCTTCAATTCGAGCATTTCTGCATTGGACAGGGCTGATGGTTGTTTATGAGATGAAAAACTATGTGTAAACTTTCTTAGTTTAGCGGAATCATGAACATTTTCGGCGTGATGAATAATTTGTTTACAGTAGTGATGAGGCTTTCGCGCACCTGCAGGAGCGGATCCAAGGATTTACAAATGAATAACATTTAATAGAAATGAAGTTTTAATACTTTTAAATATTATTTAATGAAATTATTAATATGCAAGTAATAGATATAGAAGAAAACGCGAAATGCTAATGAATGCAGCTGACAATCACTACTTTCTAAAGATAAATTAATTCTAAATAAAATAATTATAAATTCTATAGACAAAACAGAAGAAGAATGAATGGTAGCAAAATATCAAATCACATCAGGGGAACCGAATTTTATTAATAAAACTCTTAAGAAGTTCCTTATAAGTTGTGAATTTTATATCTGTGTATTCTACCTGGTTGCTTCGAGGAAGGGGAGGGGGGGGGGGGAATCATGAACATAAACATGTAAAGTAGCATTATTTTGTAGAAAGAATTAAGGCTTATAATTTTGAAAACGTCAAGAAGAGTTGCTTGTGATATGAAAGTCAAGGTCATTTCATAAAGAATGCAAAACATAAAAGCGAAAAAGAGGAAAGGGGGGGGGGGGTAAAGATGGCAATGTCTTCTACAGTTGACAAAATATAGGGGCGAATAAAATGCACACACATATCATATACAACCGTTTTTATTTAATATAAACCCGTTTCCATGGCAACGGGAAGGTTTTTCTGGCCTATCCCAATCACCTGGTAGGTGTTAACTCTACACCACTTCCTACGTGAATGAGCACTGAGCAGTCCCCGCAAACTATATATACGGGGGAAAAATCAATATTTTGTAGTGTTTAAGAAACGTTGGTCCTACGTTTTCGGAAATTCTAAGATATTTAAAGATATTTAATTCCTTCTTAATCCTATCAAGAAACTTGTAATACGCAAAATCTTCAAAGAGGGGTCTTTACATACCCTATGAATATTACAGAAAAAAGAAGTTAGAAAGACGAAGAAATAGAAAAAATCGACTTTTTAATCCAATTTCTGTGACGACCGGAAGTATTGACGACGGAAAGAATATTCATGGTGACATCTACGAGTCATTATCTATGATATCTGATAAAGTTAACTTTCATATCTTAAGCTGTTCTGGAGAAATGGAGCGGACATAGTCCTTTACCAAATTTCGTCTATACAATAATATTAAGAATATAACAGAATGCGATGTAAGGTTCACGTCAAAACATGGCTGACGCAAAACAATTCCTGAATTTTCCCCCTTCAATTCGAGCATTTCTGCATTGGACAGGGCTGATGGTTGTTTATGAGATGAAAAACTATGTGTAAACTTTCTTAGTTTAGCGGAATCATGAACATTTTCGGCGTGATGAATAATTTGTTTACAGTAGTGATGAGGCTTTCGCGCACCTGCAGGAGCGGATCCAAGGATTTACAAATGAATAACATTTAATAGAAATGAAGTTTTAATACTTTTAAATATTATTTAATGAAATTATTAATATGCAAGTAATAGATATAGAAGAAAACGCGAAATGCTAATGAATGCAGCTGACAATCACTACTTTCTAAAGATAAATTAATTCTAAATAAAATAATTATAAATTCTATAGACAAAACAGAAGAAGAATGAATGGTAGCAAAATATCAAATCACATCAGGGGAACCGAATTTTATTAATAAAACTCTTAAGAAGTTCCTTATAAGTTGTGAATTTTATATCTGTGTATTCTACCTGGTTGCTTCGAGGAAGGGGAGGGGGGGGGGGGAATCATGAACATAAACATGTAAAGTAGCATTATTTTGTAGAAAGAATTAAGGCTTATAATTTTGAAAACGTCAAGAAGAGTTGCTTGTGATATGAAAGTCAAGGTCATTTCATAAAGAATGCAAAACATAAAAGCGAAAAAGAGGAAAGGGGGGGGGGGGTAAAGATGGCAATGTCTTCTACAGTTGACAAAATATAGGGGCGAATAAAATGCACACACATATCATATACAACCGTTTTTATTTAATATAAACCCGTTTCCATGGCAACGGGAAGGTTTTTCTGGCCTATCCCAATCACCTGGTAGGTGTTAACTCTACACCACTTCCTACGTGAATGAGCACTGAGCAGTCCCCGCAAACTATATATACGGGGGAAAAATCAATATTTTGTAGTGTTTAAGAAACGTTGGTCCTACGTTTTCGGAAATTCTAAGATATTTAAAGATATTTAATTCCTTCTTAATCCTATCAAGAAACTTGTAATACGCAAAATCTTCAAAGAGGGGTCTTTACATACCCTATGAATATTACAGAAAAAAGAAGTTAGAAAGACGAAGAAATAGAAAAAATCGACTTTTTAATCCAATTTCTGTGACGACCGGAAGTATTGACGACGGAAAGAATATTCATGGTGACATCTACGAGTCATTATCTATGATATCTGATAAAGTTAACTTTCATATCTTAAGCTGTTCTGGAGAAATGGAGCGGACATAGTCCTTTACCAAATTTCGTCTATACAATAATATTAAGAATATAACAGAATGCGATGTAAGGTTCACGTCAAAACATGGCTGACGCAAAACAATTCCTGAATTTTCCCCCTTCAATTCGAGCATTTCTGCATTGGACAGGGCTGATGGTTGTTTATGAGATGAAAAACTATGTGTAAACTTTCTTAGTTTAGCGGAATCATGAACATTTTCGGCGTGATGAATAATTTGTTTACAGTAGTGATGAGGCTTTCGCGCACCTGCAGGAGCGGATCCAAGGATTTACAAATGAATAACATTTAATAGAAATGAAGTTTTAATACTTTTAAATATTATTTAATGAAATTATTAATATGCAAGTAATAGATATAGAAGAAAACGCGAAATGCTAATGAATGCAGCTGACAATCACTACTTTCTAAAGATAAATTAATTCTAAATAAAATAATTATAAATTCTATAGACAAAACAGAAGAAGAATGAATGGTAGCAAAATATCAAATCACATCAGGGGAACCGAATTTTATTAATAAAACTCTTAAGAAGTTCCTTATAAGTTGTGAATTTTATATCTGTGTATTCTACCTGGTTGCTTCGAGGAAGGGGAGGGGGGGGGGGGAATCATGAACATAAACATGTAAAGTAGCATTATTTTGTAGAAAGAATTAAGGCTTATAATTTTGAAAACGTCAAGAAGAGTTGCTTGTGATATGAAAGTCAAGGTCATTTCATAAAGAATGCAAAACATAAAAGCGAAAAAGAGGAAAGGGGGGGGGGGGTAAAGATGGCAATGTCTTCTACAGTTGACAAAATATAGGGGCGAATAAAATGCACACACATATCATATACAACCGTTTTTATTTAATATAAACCCGTTTCCATGGCAACGGGAAGGTTTTTCTGGCCTATCCCAATCACCTGGTAGGTGTTAACTCTACACCACTTCCTACGTGAATGAGCACTGAGCAGTCCCCGCAAACTATATATACGGGGGAAAAATCAATATTTTGTAGTGTTTAAGAAACGTTGGTCCTACGTTTTCGGAAATTCTAAGATATTTAAAGATATTTAATTCCTTCTTAATCCTATCAAGAAACTTGTAATACGCAAAATCTTCAAAGAGGGGTCTTTACATACCCTATGAATATTACAGAAAAAAGAAGTTAGAAAGACGAAGAAATAGAAAAAATCGACTTTTTAATCCAATTTCTGTGACGACCGGAAGTATTGACGACGGAAAGAATATTCATGGTGACATCTACGAGTCATTATCTATGATATCTGATAAAGTTAACTTTCATATCTTAAGCTGTTCTGGAGAAATGGAGCGGACATAGTCCTTTACCAAATTTCGTCTATACAATAATATTAAGAATATAACAGAATGCGATGTAAGGTTCACGTCAAAACATGGCTGACGCAAAACAATTCCTGAATTTTCCCCCTTCAATTCGAGCATTTCTGCATTGGACAGGGCTGATGGTTGTTTATGAGATGAAAAACTATGTGTAAACTTTCTTAGTTTAGCGGAATCATGAACATTTTCGGCGTGATGAATAATTTGTTTACAGTAGTGATGAGGCTTTCGCGCACCTGCAGGAGCGGATCCAAGGATTTACAAATGAATAACATTTAATAGAAATGAAGTTTTAATACTTTTAAATATTATTTAATGAAATTATTAATATGCAAGTAATAGATATAGAAGAAAACGCGAAATGCTAATGAATGCAGCTGACAATCACTACTTTCTAAAGATAAATTAATTCTAAATAAAATAATTATAAATTCTATAGACAAAACAGAAGAAGAATGAATGGTAGCAAAATATCAAATCACATCAGGGGAACCGAATTTTATTAATAAAACTCTTAAGAAGTTCCTTATAAGTTGTGAATTTTATATCTGTGTATTCTACCTGGTTGCTTCGAGGAAGGGGAGGGGGGGGGGGAATCATGAACATAAACATGTAAAGTAGCATTATTTTGTAGAAAGAATTAAGGCTTATAATTTTGAAAACGTCAAGAAGAGTTGCTTGTGATATGAAAGTCAAGGTCATTTCATAAAGAATGCAAAACATAAAAGCGAAAAAGAGGAAAGGGGGGGGAGGTAAAGATGGCAATGTCTTCTACAGTTGACAAAATATAGGGGCGAATAAAATGCACACACATATCATATACAACCGTTTTTATTTAATATAAACCCGTTTCCATGGCAACAGGAAGGTTTTTCTGGCCTATCCCAATCACCTGGTAGGTGTTAACTCTACACCACTTCCTACGTGAATGAGCACTGAGCAGTCCCCGCAAACTATATATACGGGGGAAAAATCAATATTTTGTAGTGTTTAAGAAACGTTGGTCCTACGTTTTCGGAAATTCTAAGATATTTAAAGATATTTAATTCCTTCTTAATCCTATCAAGAAACTTGTAATACGCAAAATCTTCAAAGAGGGGTCTTTACATACCCTATGAATATTACAGAAAAAAGAAGTTAGAAAGACGAAGAAATAGAAAAAATCGACTTTTTAATCCAATTTCTGTGACGACCGGAAGTATTGACGACGGAAAGAATATTCATGGTGACATCTACGAGTCATTATCTATGATATCTGATAAAGTTAACTTTCATATCTTAAGCTGTTCTGGAGAAATGGAGCGGACATAGTCCTTTACCAAATTTCGTCTATACAATAATATTAAGAATATAACAGAATGCGATGTAAGGTTCACGTCAAAACATGGCTGACGCAAAACAATTCCTGAATTTTCCCCCTTCAATTCGAGCATTTCTGCATTGGACAGGGCTGATGGTTGTTTATGAGATGAAAAACTATGTGTAAACTTTCTTAGTTTAGCGGAATCATGAACATTTTCGGCGTGATGAATAATTTGTTTACAGTAGTGATGAGGCTTTCGCGCACCTGCAGGAGCGGATCCAAGGATTTACAAATGAATAACATTTAATAGAAATGAAGTTTTAATACTTTTAAATATTATTTAATGAAATTATTAATATGCAAGTAATAGATATAGAAGAAAACGCGAAATGCTAATGAATGCAGCTGACAATCACTACTTTCTAAAGATAAATTAATTCTAAATAAAATAATTATAAATTCTATAGACAAAACAGAAGAAGAATGAATGGTAGCAAAATATCAAATCACATCAGGGGAACCGAATTTTATTAATAAAACTCTTAAGAAGTTCCTTATAAGTTGTGAATTTTATATCTGTGTATTCTACCTGGTTGCTTCGAGGAAGGGGAGGGGGGGGGGGAATCATGAACATAAACATGTAAAGTAGCATTATTTTGTAGAAAGAATTAAGGCTTATAATTTTGAAAACGTCAAGAAGAGTTGCTTGTGATATGAAAGTCAAGGTCATTTCATAAAGAATGCAAAACATAAAAGCGAAAAAGAGGAAAGGGGGGGGGGGGGTAAAGATGGCAATGTCTTCTACAGTTGACAAAATATAGGGGCGAATAAAATGCACACACATATCATATACAACCGTTTTTATTTAATATAAACCCGTTTCCATGGCAACGGGAAGGTTTTTCTGGCCTATCCCAATCACCTGGTAGGTGTTAACTCTACACCACTTCCTACGTGAATGAGCACTGAGCAGTCCCCGCAAACTATATATACGGGGGAAAAATCAATATTTTGTAGTGTTTAAGAAACGTTGGTCCTACGTTTTCGGAAATTCTAAGATATTTAAAGATATTTAATTCCTTCTTAATCCTATCAAGAAACTTGTAATACGCAAAATCTTCAAAGAGGGGTCTTTACATACCCTATGAATATTACAGAAAAAAGAAGTTAGAAAGACGAAGAAATAGAAAAAATCGACTTTTTAATCCAATTTCTGTGACGACCGGAAGTATTGACGACGGAAAGAATATTCATGGTGACATCTACGAGTCATTATCTATGATATCTGATAAAGTTAACTTTCATATCTTAAGCTGTTCTGGAGAAATGGAGCGGACATAGTCCTTTACCAAATTTCGTCTATACAATAATATTAAGAATATAACAGAATGCGATGTAAGGTTCACGTCAAAACATGGCTGACGCAAAACAATTCCTGAATTTTCCCCCTTCAATTCGAGCATTTCTGCATTGGACAGGGCTGATGGTTGTTTATGAGATGAAAAACTATGTGTAAACTTTCTTAGTTTAGCGGAATCATGAACATTTTCGGCGTGATGAATAATTTGTTTACAGTAGTGATGAGGCTTTCGCGCACCTGCAGGAGCGGATCCAAGGATTTACAAATGAATAACATTTAATAGAAATGAAGTTTTAATACTTTTAAATATTATTTAATGAAATTATTAATATGCAAGTAATAGATATAGAAGAAAACGCGAAATGCTAATGAATGCAGCTGACAATCACTACTTTCTAAAGATAAATTAATTCTAAATAAAATAATTATAAATTCTATAGACAAAACAGAAGAAGAATGAATGGTAGCAAAATATCAAATCACATCAGGGGAACCGAATTTTATTAATAAAACTCTTAAGAAGTTCCTTATAAGTTGTGAATTTTATATCTGTGTATTCTACCTGGTTGCTTCGAGGAAGGGGAGGGGGGGGGGGAATCATGAACATAAACATGTAAAGTAGCATTATTTTGTAGAAAGAATTAAGGCTTATAATTTTGAAAACGTCAAGAAGAGTTGCTTGTGATATGAAAGTCAAGGTCATTTCATAAAGAATGCAAAACATAAAAGCGAAAAAGAGGAAAGGGGGGGGAGGTAAAGATGGCAATGTCTTCTACAGTTGACAAAATATAGGGGCGAATAAAATGCACACACATATCATATACAACCGTTTTTATTTAATATAAACCCGTTTCCATGGCAACAGGAAGGTTTTTCTGGCCTATCCCAATCACCTGGTAGGTGTTAACTCTACACCACTTCCTACGTGAATGAGCACTGAGCAGTCCCCGCAAACTATATATACGGGGGAAAAATCAATATTTTGTAGTGTTTAAGAAACGTTGGTCCTACGTTTTCGGAAATTCTAAGATATTTAAAGATATTTAATTCCTTCTTAATCCTATCAAGAAACTTGTAATACGCAAAATCTTCAAAGAGGGGTCTTTACATACCCTATGAATATTACAGAAAAAAGAAGTTAGAAAGACGAAGAAATAGAAAAAATCGACTTTTTAATCCAATTTCTGTGACGACCGGAAGTATTGACGACGGAAAGAATATTCATGGTGACATCTACGAGTCATTATCTATGATATCTGATAAAGTTAACTTTCATATCTTAAGCTGTTCTGGAGAAATGGAGCGGACATAGTCCTTTACCAAATTTCGTCTATACAATAATATTAAGAATATAACAGAATGCGATGTAAGGTTCACGTCAAAACATGGCTGACGCAAAACAATTCCTGAATTTTCCCCCTTCAATTCGAGCATTTCTGCATTGGACAGGGCTGATGGTTGTTTATGAGATGAAAAACTATGTGTAAACTTTCTTAGTTTAGCGGAATCATGAACATTTTCGGCGTGATGAATAATTTGTTTACAGTAGTGATGAGGCTTTCGCGCACCTGCAGGAGCGGATCCAAGGATTTACAAATGAATAACATTTAATAGAAATGAAGTTTTAATACTTTTAAATATTATTTAATGAAATTATTAATATGCAAGTAATAGATATAGAAGAAAACGCGAAATGCTAATGAATGCAGCTGACAATCACTACTTTCTAAAGATAAATTAATTCTAAATAAAATAATTATAAATTCTATAGACAAAACAGAAGAAGAATGAATGGTAGCAAAATATCAAATCACATCAGGGGAACCGAATTTTATTAATAAAACTCTTAAGAAGTTCCTTATAAGTTGTGAATTTTATATCTGTGTATTCTACCTGGTTGCTTCGAGGAAGGGGAGGGGGGGGGGGAATCATGAACATAAACATGTAAAGTAGCATTATTTTGTAGAAAGAATTAAGGCTTATAATTTTGAAAACGTCAAGAAGAGTTGCTTGTGATATGAAAGTCAAGGTCATTTCATAAAGAATGCAAAACATAAAAGCGAAAAAGAGGAAAGGGGGGGGAGGTAAAGATGGCAATGTCTTCTACAGTTGACAAAATATAGGGGCGAATAAAATGCACACACATATCATATACAACCGTTTTTATTTAATATAAACCCGTTTCCATGGCAACAGGAAGGTTTTTCTGGCCTATCCCAATCACCTGGTAGGTGTTAACTCTACACCACTTCCTACGTGAATGAGCACTGAGCAGTCCCCGCAAACTATATATACGGGGGAAAAATCAATATTTTGTAGTGTTTAAGAAACGTTGGTCCTACGTTTTCGGAAATTCTAAGATATTTAAAGATATTTAATTCCTTCTTAATCCTATCAAGAAACTTGTAATACGCAAAATCTTCAAAGAGGGGTCTTTACATACCCTATGAATATTACAGAAAAAAGAAGTTAGAAAGACGAAGAAATAGAAAAAATCGACTTTTTAATCCAATTTCTGTGACGACCGGAAGTATTGACGACGGAAAGAATATTCATGGTGACATCTACGAGTCATTATCTATGATATCTGATAAAGTTAACTTTCATATCTTAAGCTGTTCTGGAGAAATGGAGCGGACATAGTCCTTTACCAAATTTCGTCTATACAATAATATTAAGAATATAACAGAATGCGATGTAAGGTTCACGTCAAAACATGGCTGACGCAAAACAATTCCTGAATTTTCCCCCTTCAATTCGAGCATTTCTGCATTGGACAGGGCTGATGGTTGTTTATGAGATGAAAAACTATGTGTAAACTTTCTTAGTTTAGCGGAATCATGAACATTTTCGGCGTGATGAATAATTTGTTTACAGTAGTGATGAGGCTTTCGCGCACCTGCAGGAGCGGATCCAAGGATTTACAAATGAATAACATTTAATAGAAATGAAGTTTTAATACTTTTAAATATTATTTAATGAAATTATTAATATGCAAGTAATAGATATAGAAGAAAACGCGAAATGCTAATGAATGCAGCTGACAATCACTACTTTCTAAAGATAAATTAATTCTAAATAAAATAATTATAAATTCTATAGACAAAACAGAAGAAGAATGAATGGTAGCAAAATATCAAATCACATCAGGGGAACCGAATTTTATTAATAAAACTCTTAAGAAGTTCCTTATAAGTTGTGAATTTTATATCTGTGTATTCTACCTGGTTGCTTCGAGGAAGGGGAGGGGGGGGGGGAATCATGAACATAAACATGTAAAGTAGCATTATTTTGTAGAAAGAATTAAGGCTTATAATTTTGAAAACGTCAAGAAGAGTTGCTTGTGATATGAAAGTCAAGGTCATTTCATAAAGAATGCAAAACATAAAAGCGAAAAAGAGGAAAGGGGGGGGGGTAAAGATGGCAATGTCTTCTACAGTTGACAAAATATAGGGGCGAATAAAATGCACACACATATCATATACAACCGTTTTTATTTAATATAAACCCGTTTCCATGGCAACGGGAAGGTTTTTCTGGCCTATCCCAATCACCTGGTAGGTGTTAACTCTACACCACTTCCTACGTGAATGAGCACTGAGCAGTCCCCGCAAACTATATATACGGGGGAAAAATCAATATTTTGTAGTGTTTAAGAAACGTTGGTCCTACGTTTTCGGAAATTCTAAGATATTTAAAGATATTTAATTCCTTCTTAATCCTATCAAGAAACTTGTAATACGCAAAATCTTCAAAGAGGGGTCTTTACATACCCTATGAATATTACAGAAAAAAGAAGTTAGAAAGACGAAGAAATAGAAAAAATCGACTTTTTAATCCAATTTCTGTGACGACCGGAAGTATTGACGACGGAAAGAATATTCATGGTGACATCTACGAGTCATTATCTATGATATCTGATAAAGTTAACTTTCATATCTTAAGCTGTTCTGGAGAAATGGAGCGGACATAGTCCTTTACCAAATTTCGTCTATACAATAATATTAAGAATATAACAGAATGCGATGTAAGGTTCACGTCAAAACATGGCTGACGCAAAACAATTCCTGAATTTTCCCCCTTCAATTCGAGCATTTCTGCATTGGACAGGGCTGATGGTTGTTTATGAGATGAAAAACTATGTGTAAACTTTCTTAGTTTAGCGGAATCATGAACATTTTCGGCGTGATGAATAATTTGTTTACAGTAGTGATGAGGCTTTCGCGCACCTGCAGGAGCGGATCCAAGGATTTACAAATGAATAACATTTAATAGAAATGAAGTTTTAATACTTTTAAATATTATTTAATGAAATTATTAATATGCAAGTAATAGATATAGAAGAAAACGCGAAATGCTAATGAATGCAGCTGACAATCACTACTTTCTAAAGATAAATTAATTCTAAATAAAATAATTATAAATTCTATAGACAAAACAGAAGAAGAATGAATGGTAGCAAAATATCAAATCACATCAGGGGAACCGAATTTTATTAATAAAACTCTTAAGAAGTTCCTTATAAGTTGTGAATTTTATATCTGTGTATTCTACCTGGTTGCTTCGAGGAAGGGGAGGGGGGGGGGGGGAATCATGAACATAAACATGTAAAGTAGCATTATTTTGTAGAAAGAATTAAGGCTTATAATTTTGAAAACGTCAAGAAGAGTTGCTTGTGATATGAAAGTCAAGGTCATTTCATAAAGAATGCAAAACATAAAAGCGAAAAAGAGGAAAGGGGGGGGGGGTAAAGATGGCAATGTCTTCTACAGTTGACAAAATATAGGGGCGAATAAAATGCACACACATATCATATACAACCGTTTTTATTTAATATAAACCCGTTTCCATGGCAACGGGAAGGTTTTTCTGGCCTATCCCAATCACCTGGTAGGTGTTAACTCTACACCACTTCCTACGTGAATGAGCGCTGAGCAGTCCCCGCAAACTATATATACGGGGGAAAAATCAATATTTTGTAGTGTTTAAGAAACGTTGGTCCTACGTTTTCGGAAATTCTAAGATATTTAAAGATATTTAATTCCTTCTTAATCCTATCAAGAAACTTGTAATACGCAAAATCTTCAAAGAGGGGTCTTTACATACCCTATGAATATTACAGAAAAAAGAAGTTAGAAAGACGAAGAAATAGAAAAAATCGACTTTTTAATCCAATTTCTGTGACGACCGGAAGTATTGACGACGGAAAGAATATTCATGGTGACATCTACGAGTCATTATCTATGATATCTGATAAAGTTAACTTTCATATCTTAAGCTGTTCTGGAGAAATGGAGCGGACATAGTCCTTTACCAAATTTCGTCTATACAATAATATTAAGAATATAACAGAATGCGATGTAAGGTTCACGTCAAAACATGGCTGACGCAAAACAATTCCTGAATTTTCCCCCTTCAATTCGAGCATTTCTGCATTGGACAGGGCTGATGGTTGTTTATGAGATGAAAAACTATGTGTAAACTTTCTTAGTTTAGCGGAATCATGAACATTTTCGGCGTGATGAATAATTTGTTTACAGTAGTGATGAGGGGCTTTCGCGCACCTGCAGGAGCGGATCCAAGGATTTACAAATGAATAACATTTAATAGAAATGAAGTTTTAATACTTTTAAATATTATTTAATGAAATTATTAATATGCAAGTAATAGATATAGAAGAAAACGCGAAATGCTAATGAATGCAGCTGACAATCACTACTTTCTAAAGATAAATTAATTCTAAATAAAATAATTATAAATTCTATAGACAAAACAGAAGAAGAATGAATGGTAGCAAAATATCAAATCACATCAGGGGAACCGAATTTTATTAATAAAACTCTTAAGAAGTTCCTTATAAGTTGTGAATTTTATATCTGTGTATTCTACCTGGTTGCTTCGAGGAAGGGGAGGGGGGGGGGGGAATCATGAACATAAACATGTAAAGTAGCATTATTTTGTAGAAAGAATTAAGGCTTATAATTTTGAAAACGTCAAGAAGAGTTGCTTGTGATATGAAAGTCAAGGTCATTTCATAAAGAATGCAAAACATAAAAGCGAAAAGGAGGAAAGGGGGGGGGGTAAAGATGGCAATGTCTTCTACAGTTGACAAAATATAGGGGCGAATAAAATGCACACACATATCATATACAACCGTTTTTATTTAATATAAACCCGTTTCCATGGCAACGGGAAGGTTTTTCTGGCCTATCCCAATCACCTGGTAGGTGTTAACTCTACACCACTTCCTACGTGAATGAGCGCTGAGCAGTCCCCGCAAACTATATATACGGGGGAAAAATCAATATTTTGTAGTGTTTAAGAAACGTTGGTCCTACGTTTTCGGAAATTCTAAGATATTTAAAGATATTTAATTCCTTCTTAATCCTATCAAGAAACTTGTAATACGCAAAATCTTCAAAGAGGGGTCTTTACATACCCTATGAATATTACAGAAAAAAGAAGTTAGAAAGACGAAGAAATAGAAAAAATCGACTTTTTAATCCAATTTCTGTGACGACCGGAAGTATTGACGACGGAAAGAATATTCATGGTGACATCTACGAGTCATTATCTATGATATCTGATAAAGTTAACTTTCATATCTTAAGCTGTTCTGGAGAAATGGAGCGGACATAGTCCTTTACCAAATTTCGTCTATACAATAATATTAAGAATATAACAGAATGCGATGTAAGGTTCACGTCAAAACATGGCTGACGCAAAACAATTCCTGAATTTTCCCCCTTCAATTCGAGCATTTCTGCATTGGACAGGGCTGATGGTTGTTTATGAGATGAAAAACTATGTGTAAACTTTCTTAGTTTAGCGGAATCATGAACATTTTCGGCGTGATGAATAATTTGTTTACAGTAGTGATGAGGCTTTCGCGCACCTGCAGGAGCGGATCCAAGGATTTACAAATGAATAACATTTAATAGAAATGAAGTTTTAATACTTTTAAATATTATTTAATGAAATTATTAATATGCAAGTAATAGATATAGAAGAAAACGCGAAATGCTAATGAATGCAGCTGACAATCACTACTTTCTAAAGATAAATTAATTCTAAATAAAATAATTATAAATTCTATAGACAAAACAGAAGAAGAATGAATGGTAGCAAAATATCAAATCACATCAGGGGAACCGAATTTTATTAATAAAACTCTTAAGAAGTTCCTTATAAGTTGTGAATTTTATATCTGTGTATTCTACCTGGTTGCTTCGAGGAAGGGGAGGGGGGGGGGGGAATCATGAACATAAACATGTAAAGTAGCATTATTTTGTAGAAAGAATTAAGGCTTATAATTTTGAAAACGTCAAGAAGAGTTGCTTGTGATATGAAAGTCAAGGTCATTTCATAAAGAATGCAAAACATAAAAGCGAAAAAGAGGAAAGGGGGGGGGGGGTAAAGATGGCAATGTCTTCTACAGTTGACAAAATATAGGGGCGAATAAAATGCACACACATATCATATACAACCGTTTTTATTTAATATAAACCCGTTTCCATGGCAACGGGAAGGTTTTTCTGGCCTATCCCAATCACCTGGTAGGTGTTAACTCTACACCACTTCCTACGTGAATGAGCGCTGAGCAGTCCCCGCAAACTATATATACGGGGGAAAAATCAATATTTTGTAGTGTTTAAGAAACGTTGGTCCTACGTTTTCGGAAATTCTAAGATATTTAAAGATATTTAATTCCTTCTTAATCCTATCAAGAAACTTGTAATACGCAAAATCTTCAAAGAGGGGTCTTTACATACCCTATGAATATTACAGAAAAAAGAAGTTAGAAAGACGAAGAAATAGAAAAAATCGACTTTTTAATCCAATTTCTGTGACGACCGGAAGTATTGACGACGGAAAGAATATTCATGGTGACATCTACGAGTCATTATCTATGATATCTGATAAAGTTAACTTTCATATCTTAAGCTGTTCTGGAGAAATGGAGCGGACATAGTCCTTTACCAAATTTCGTCTATACAATAATATTAAGAATATAACAGAATGCGATGTAAGGTTCACGTCAAAACATGGCTGACGCAAAACAATTCCTGAATTTTCCCCCTTCAATTCGAGCATTTCTGCATTGGACAGGGCTGATGGTTGTTTATGAGATGAAAAACTATGTGTAAACTTTCTTAGTTTAGCGGAATCATGAACATTTTCGGCGTGATGAATAATTTGTTTACAGTAGTGATGAGGCTTTCGCGCACCTGCAGGAGCGGATCCAAGGATTTACAAATGAATAACATTTAATAGAAATGAAGTTTTAATACTTTTAAATATTATTTAATGAAATTATTAATATGCAAGTAATAGATATAGAAGAAAACGCGAAATGCTAATGAATGCAGCTGACAATCACTACTTTCTAAAGATAAATTAATTCTAAATAAAATAATTATAAATTCTATAGACAAAACAGAAGAAGAATGAATGGTAGCAAAATATCAAATCACATCAGGG
Organism: Saccostrea echinata; assembly: GCF_033153115.1. Lineage (NCBI taxonomy): Eukaryota > Metazoa > Mollusca > Bivalvia > Ostreida > Ostreidae > Saccostrea > Saccostrea echinata. Next base: position 80,377 of record NW_026889878.1, read on the forward strand.
GAACCGAATTTTATTAATAAAACTCTTAAGAAGTTCCTTATAAGTTGTGAATTTTATATCTGTGTATTCTACCTGGTTGCTTCGAGGAAGGGGAGGGGGGGGGGGGAATCATGAACATAAACATGTAAAGTAGCATTATTTTGTAGAAAGAATTAAGGCTTATAATTTTGAAAACGTCAAGAAGAGTTGCTTGTGATATGAAAGTCAAGGTCATTTCATAAAGAATGCAAAACATAAAAGCGAAAAAGAGGAAAGGGGGGGGGGGGTAAAGATGGCAATGTCTTCTACAGTTGACAAAATATAGGGGCGAATAAAATGCACACACATATCATATACAACCGTTTTTATTTAATATAAACCCGTTTCCATGGCAACGGGAAGGTTTTTCTGGCCTATCCCAATCACCTGGTAGGTGTTAACTCTACACCACTTCCTACGTGAATGAGCGCTGAGCAGTCCCCGCAAACTATATATACGGGGGAAAAATCAATATTTTGTAGTGTTTAAGAAACGTTGGTCCTACGTTTTCGGAAATTCTAAGATATTTAAAGATATTTAATTCCTTCTTAATCCTATCAAGAAACTTGTAATACGCAAAATCTTCAAAGAGGGGTCTTTACATACCCTATGAATATTACAGAAAAAAGAAGTTAGAAAGACGAAGAAATAGAAAAAATCGACTTTTTAATCCAATTTCTGTGACGACCGGAAGTATTGACGACGGAAAGAATATTCATGGTGACATCTACGAGTCATTATCTATGATATCTGATAAAGTTAACTTTCATATCTTAAGCTGTTCTGGAGAAATGGAGCGGACATAGTCCTTTACCAAATTTCGTCTATACAATAATATTAAGAATATAACAGAATGCGATGTAAGGTTCACGTCAAAACATGGCTGACGCAAAACAATTCCTGAATTTTCCCCCTTCAATTCGAGCATTTCTGCATTGGACAGGGCTGATGGTTGTTTATGAGATGAAAAACTATGTGTAAACTTTCTTAGTTTAGCGGAATCATGAACATTTTCGGCGTGATGAATAATTTGTTTACAGTAGTGATGAGGCTTTCGCGCACCTGCAGGAGCGGATCCAAGGATTTACAAATGAATAACATTTAATAGAAATGAAGTTTTAATACTTTTAAATATTATTTAATGAAATTATTAATATGCAAGTAATAGATATAGAAGAAAACGCGAAATGCTAATGAATGCAGCTGACAATCACTACTTTCTAAAGATAAATTAATTCTAAATAAAATAATTATAAATTCTATAGACAAAACAGAAGAAGAATGAATGGTAGCAAAATATCAAATCACATCAGGGGAACCGAATTTTATTAATAAAACTCTTAAGAAGTTCCTTATAAGTTGTGAATTTTATATCTGTGTATTCTACCTGGTTGCTTCGAGGAAGGGGAGGGGGGGGGGGGAATCATGAACATAAACATGTAAAGTAGCATTATTTTGTAGAAAGAATTAAGGCTTATAATTTTGAAAACGTCAAGAAGAGTTGCTTGTGATATGAAAGTCAAGGTCATTTCATAAAGAATGCAAAACATAAAAGCGAAAAAGAGGAAAGGGGGGGGGGGGTAAAGATGGCAATGTCTTCTACAGTTGACAAAATATAGGGGCGAATAAAATGCACACACATATCATATACAACCGTTTTTATTTAATATAAACCCGTTTCCATGGCAACGGGAAGGTTTTTCTGGCCTATCCCAATCACCTGGTAGGTGTTAACTCTACACCACTTCCTACGTGAATGAGCGCTGAGCAGTCCCCGCAAACTATATATACGGGGGAAAAATCAATATTTTGTAGTGTTTAAGAAACGTTGGTCCTACGTTTTCGGAAATTCTAAGATATTTAAAGATATTTAATTCCTTCTTAATCCTATCAAGAAACTTGTAATACGCAAAATCTTCAAAGAGGGGTCTTTACATACCCTATGAATATTACAGAAAAAAGAAGTTAGAAAGACGAAGAAATAGAAAAAATCGACTTTTTAATCCAATTTCTGTGACGACCGGAAGTATTGACGACGGAAAGAATATTCATGGTGACATCTACGAGTCATTATCTATGATATCTGATAAAGTTAACTTTCATATCTTAAGCTGTTCTGGAGAAATGGAGCGGACATAGTCCTTTACCAAATTTCGTCTATACAATAATATTAAGAATATAACAGAATGCGATGTAAGGTTCACGTCAAAACATGGCTGACGCAAAACAATTCCTGAATTTTCCCCCTTCAATTCGAGCATTTCTGCATTGGACAGGGCTGATGGTTGTTTATGAGATGAAAAACTATGTGTAAACTTTCTTAGTTTAGCGGAATCATGAACATTTTCGGCGTGATGAATAATTTGTTTACAGTAGTGATGAGGCTTTCGCGCACCTGCAGGAGCGGATCCAAGGATTTACAAATGAATAACATTTAATAGAAATGAAGTTTTAATACTTTTAAATATTATTTAATGAAATTATTAATATGCAAGTAATAGATATAGAAGAAAACGCGAAATGCTAATGAATGCAGCTGACAATCACTACTTTCTAAAGATAAATTAATTCTAAATAAAATAATTATAAATTCTATAGACAAAACAGAAGAAGAATGAATGGTAGCAAAATATCAAATCACATCAGGGGAACCGAATTTTATTAATAAAACTCTTAAGAAGTTCCTTATAAGTTGTGAATTTTATATCTGTGTATTCTACCTGGTTGCTTCGAGGAAGGGGAGGGGGGGGGGGGAATCATGAACATAAACATGTAAAGTAGCATTATTTTGTAGAAAGAATTAAGGCTTATAATTTTGAAAACGTCAAGAAGAGTTGCTTGTGATATGAAAGTCAAGGTCATTTCATAAAGAATGCAAAACATAAAAGCGAAAAAGAGGAAAGGGGGGGGGGGGTAAAGATGGCAATGTCTTCTACAGTTGACAAAATATAGGGGCGAATAAAATGCACACACATATCATATACAACCGTTTTTATTTAATATAAACCCGTTTCCATGGCAACGGGAAGGTTTTTCTGGCCTATCCCAATCACCTGGTAGGTGTTAACTCTACACCACTTCCTACGTGAATGAGCGCTGAGCAGTCCCCGCAAACTATATATACGGGGGAAAAATCAATATTTTGTAGTGTTTAAGAAACGTTGGTCCTACGTTTTCGGAAATTCTAAGATATTTAAAGATATTTAATTCCTTCTTAATCCTATCAAGAAACTTGTAATACGCAAAATCTTCAAAGAGGGGTCTTTACATACCCTATGAATATTACAGAAAAAAGAAGTTAGAAAGACGAAGAAATAGAAAAAATCGACTTTTTAATCCAATTTCTGTGACGACCGGAAGTATTGACGACGGAAAGAATATTCATGGTGACATCTACGAGTCATTATCTATGATATCTGATAAAGTTAACTTTCATATCTTAAGCTGTTCTGGAGAAATGGAGCGGACATAGTCCTTTACCAAATTTCGTCTATACAATAATATTAAGAATATAACAGAATGCGATGTAAGGTTCACGTCAAAACATGGCTGACGCAAAACAATTCCTGAATTTTCCCCCTTCAATTCGAGCATTTCTGCATTGGACAGGGCTGATGGTTGTTTATGAGATGAAAAACTATGTGTAAACTTTCTTAGTTTAGCGGAATCATGAACATTTTCGGCGTGATGAATAATTTGTTTACAGTAGTGATGAGGCTTTCGCGCACCTGCAGGAGCGGATCCAAGGATTTACAAATGAATAACATTTAATAGAAATGAAGTTTTAATACTTTTAAATATTATTTAATGAAATTATTAATATGCAAGTAATAGATATAGAAGAAAACGCGAAATGCTAATGAATGCAGCTGACAATCACTACTTTCTAAAGATAAATTAATTCTAAATAAAATAATTATAAATTCTATAGACAAAACAGAAGAAGAATGAATGGTAGCAAAATATCAAATCACATCAGGGGAACCGAATTTTATTAATAAAACTCTTAAGAAGTTCCTTATAAGTTGTGAATTTTATATCTGTGTATTCTACCTGGTTGCTTCGAGGAAGGGGAGGGGGGGGGGGGAATCATGAACATAAACATGTAAAGTAGCATTATTTTGTAGAAAGAATTAAGGCTTATAATTTTGAAAACGTCAAGAAGAGTTGCTTGTGATATGAAAGTCAAGGTCATTTCATAAAGAATGCAAAACATAAAAGCGAAAAAGAGGAAAGGGGGGGGGGGGTAAAGATGGCAATGTCTTCTACAGTTGACAAAATATAGGGGCGAATAAAATGCACACACATATCATATACAACCGTTTTTATTTAATATAAACCCGTTTCCATGGCAACGGGAAGGTTTTTCTGGCCTATCCCAATCACCTGGTAGGTGTTAACTCTACACCACTTCCTACGTGAATGAGCGCTGAGCAGTCCCCGCAAACTATATATACGGGGGAAAAATCAATATTTTGTAGTGTTTAAGAAACGTTGGTCCTACGTTTTCGGAAATTCTAAGATATTTAAAGATATTTAATTCCTTCTTAATCCTATCAAGAAACTTGTAATACGCAAAATCTTCAAAGAGGGGTCTTTACATACCCTATGAATATTACAGAAAAAAGAAGTTAGAAAGACGAAGAAATAGAAAAAATCGACTTTTTAATCCAATTTCTGTGACGACCGGAAGTATTGACGACGGAAAGAATATTCATGGTGACATCTACGAGTCATTATCTATGATATCTGATAAAGTTAACTTTCATATCTTAAGCTGTTCTGGAGAAATGGAGCGGACATAGTCCTTTACCAAATTTCGTCTATACAATAATATTAAGAATATAACAGAATGCGATGTAAGGTTCACGTCAAAACATGGCTGACGCAAAACAATTCCTGAATTTTCCCCCTTCAATTCGAGCATTTCTGCATTGGACAGGGCTGATGGTTGTTTATGAGATGAAAAACTATGTGTAAACTTTCTTAGTTTAGCGGAATCATGAACATTTTCGGCGTGATGAATAATTTGTTTACAGTAGTGATGAGGCTTTCGCGCACCTGCAGGAGCGGATCCAAGGATTTACAAATGAATAACATTTAATAGAAATGAAGTTTTAATACTTTTAAATATTATTTAATGAAATTATTAATATGCAAGTAATAGATATAGAAGAAAACGCGAAATGCTAATGAATGCAGCTGACAATCACTACTTTCTAAAGATAAATTAATTCTAAATAAAATAATTATAAATTCTATAGACAAAACAGAAGAAGAATGAATGGTAGCAAAATATCAAATCACATCAGGGGAACCGAATTTTATTAATAAAACTCTTAAGAAGTTCCTTATAAGTTGTGAATTTTATATCTGTGTATTCTACCTGGTTGCTTCGAGGAAGGGGAGGGGGGGGGGGGAATCATGAACATAAACATGTAAAGTAGCATTATTTTGTAGAAAGAATTAAGGCTTATAATTTTGAAAACGTCAAGAAGAGTTGCTTGTGATATGAAAGTCAAGGTCATTTCATAAAGAATGCAAAACATAAAAGCGAAAAAGAGGAAAGGGGGGGGGGGGTAAAGATGGCAATGTCTTCTACAGTTGACAAAATATAGGGGCGAATAAAATGCACACACATATCATATACAACCGTTTTTATTTAATATAAACCCGTTTCCATGGCAACGGGAAGGTTTTTCTGGCCTATCCCAATCACCTGGTAGGTGTTAACTCTACACCACTTCCTACGTGAATGAGCGCTGAGCAGTCCCCGCAAACTATATATACGGGGGAAAAATCAATATTTTGTAGTGTTTAAGAAACGTTGGTCCTACGTTTTCGGAAATTCTAAGATATTTAAAGATATTTAATTCCTTCTTAATCCTATCAAGAAACTTGTAATACGCAAAATCTTCAAAGAGGGGTCTTTACATACCCTATGAATATTACAGAAAAAAGAAGTTAGAAAGACGAAGAAATAGAAAAAATCGACTTTTTAATCCAATTTCTGTGACGACCGGAAGTATTGACGACGGAAAGAATATTCATGGTGACATCTACGAGTCATTATCTATGATATCTGATAAAGTTAACTTTCATATCTTAAGCTGTTCTGGAGAAATGGAGCGGACATAGTCCTTTACCAAATTTCGTCTATACAATAATATTAAGAATATAACAGAATGCGATGTAAGGTTCACGTCAAAACATGGCTGACGCAAAACAATTCCTGAATTTTCCCCCTTCAATTCGAGCATTTCTGCATTGGACAGGGCTGATGGTTGTTTATGAGATGAAAAACTATGTGTAAACTTTCTTAGTTTAGCGGAATCATGAACATTTTCGGCGTGATGAATAATTTGTTTACAGTAGTGATGAGGCTTTCGCGCACCTGCAGGAGCGGATCCAAGGATTTACAAATGAATAACATTTAATAGAAATGAAGTTTTAATACTTTTAAATATTATTTAATGAAATTATTAATATGCAAGTAATAGATATAGAAGAAAACGCGAAATGCTAATGAATGCAGCTGACAATCACTACTTTCTAAAGATAAATTAATTCTAAATAAAATAATTATAAATTCTATAGACAAAACAGAAGAAGAATGAATGGTAGCAAAATATCAAATCACATCAGGGGAACCGAATTTTATTAATAAAACTCTTAAGAAGTTCCTTATAAGTTGTGAATTTTATATCTGTGTATTCTACCTGGTTGCTTCGAGGAAGGGGAGGGGGGGGGGGGAATCATGAACATAAACATGTAAAGTAGCATTATTTTGTAGAAAGAATTAAGGCTTATAATTTTGAAAACGTCAAGAAGAGTTGCTTGTGATATGAAAGTCAAGGTCATTTCATAAAGAATGCAAAACATAAAAGCGAAAAAGAGGAAAGGGGGGGGGGGGTAAAGATGGCAATGTCTTCTACAGTTGACAAAATATAGGGGCGAATAAAATGCACACACATATCATATACAACCGTTTTTATTTAATATAAACCCGTTTCCATGGCAACGGGAAGGTTTTTCTGGCCTATCCCAATCACCTGGTAGGTGTTAACTCTACACCACTTCCTACGTGAATGAGCGCTGAGCAGTCCCCGCAAACTATATATACGGGGGAAAAATCAATATTTTGTAGTGTTTAAGAAACGTTGGTCCTACGTTTTCGGAAATTCTAAGATATTTAAAGATATTTAATTCCTTCTTAATCCTATCAAGAAACTTGTAATACGCAAAATCTTCAAAGAGGGGTCTTTACATACCCTATGAATATTACAGAAAAAAGAAGTTAGAAAGACGAAGAAATAGAAAAAATCGACTTTTTAATCCAATTTCTGTGACGACCGGAAGTATTGACGACGGAAAGAATATTCATGGTGACATCTACGAGTCATTATCTATGATATCTGATAAAGTTAACTTTCATATCTTAAGCTGTTCTGGAGAAATGGAGCGGACATAGTCCTTTACCAAATTTCGTCTATACAATAATATTAAGAATATAACAGAATGCGATGTAAGGTTCACGTCAAAACATGGCTGACGCAAAACAATTCCTGAATTTTCCCCCTTCAATTCGAGCATTTCTGCATTGGACAGGGCTGATGGTTGTTTATGAGATGAAAAACTATGTGTAAACTTTCTTAGTTTAGCGGAATCATGAACATTTTCGGCGTGATGAATAATTTGTTTACAGTAGTGATGAGGCTTTCGCGCACCTGCAGGAGCGGATCCAAGGATTTACAAATGAATAACATTTAATAGAAATGAAGTTTTAATACTTTTAAATATTATTTAATGAAATTATTAATATGCAAGTAATAGATATAGAAGAAAACGCGAAATGCTAATGAATGCAGCTGACAATCACTACTTTCTAAAGATAAATTAATTCTAAATAAAATAATTATAAATTCTATAGACAAAACAGAAGAAGAATGAATGGTAGCAAAATATCAAATCACATCAGGGGAACCGAATTTTATTAATAAAACTCTTAAGAAGTTCCTTATAAGTTGTGAATTTTATATCTGTGTATTCTACCTGGTTGCTTCGAGGAAGGGGAGGGGGGGGGGGGAATCATGAACATAAACATGTAAAGTAGCATTATTTTGTAGAAAGAATTAAGGCTTATAATTTTGAAAACGTCAAGAAGAGTTGCTTGTGATATGAAAGTCAAGGTCATTTCATAAAGAATGCAAAACATAAAAGCGAAAAAGAGGAAAGGGGGGGGGGGGTAAAGATGGCAATGTCTTCTACAGTTGACAAAATATAGGGGCGAATAAAATGCACACACATATCATATACAACCGTTTTTATTTAATATAAACCCGTTTCCATGGCAACGGGAAGGTTTTTCTGGCCTATCCCAATCACCTGGTAGGTGTTAACTCTACACCACTTCCTACGTGAATGAGCGCTGAGCAGTCCCCGCAAACTATATATACGGGGGAAAAATCAATATTTTGTAGTGTTTAAGAAACGTTGGTCCTACGTTTTCGGAAATTCTAAGATATTTAAAGATATTTAATTCCTTCTTAATCCTATCAAGAAACTTGTAATACGCAAAATCTTCAAAGAGGGGTCTTTACATACCCTATGAATATTACAGAAAAAAGAAGTTAGAAAGACGAAGAAATAGAAAAAATCGACTTTTTAATCCAATTTCTGTGACGACCGGAAGTATTGACGACGGAAAGAATATTCATGGTGACATCTACGAGTCATTATCTATGATATCTGATAAAGTTAACTTTCATATCTTAAGCTGTTCTGGAGAAATGGAGCGGACATAGTCCTTTACCAAATTTCGTCTATACAATAATATTAAGAATATAACAGAATGCGATGTAAGGTTCACGTCAAAACATGGCTGACGCAAAACAATTCCTGAATTTTCCCCCTTCAATTCGAGCATTTCTGCATTGGACAGGGCTGATGGTTGTTTATGAGATGAAAAACTATGTGTAAACTTTCTTAGTTTAGCGGAATCATGAACATTTTCGGCGTGATGAATAATTTGTTTACAGTAGTGATGAGGCTTTCGCGCACCTGCAGGAGCGGATCCAAGGATTTACAAATGAATAACATTTAATAGAAATGAAGTTTTAATACTTTTAAATATTATTTAATGAAATTATTAATATGCAAGTAATAGATATAGAAGAAAACGCGAAATGCTAATGAATGCAGCTGACAATCACTACTTTCTAAAGATAAATTAATTCTAAATAAAATAATTATAAATTCTATAGACAAAACAGAAGAAGAATGAATGGTAGCAAAATATCAAATCACATCAGGGGAACCGAATTTTATTAATAAAACTCTTAAGAAGTTCCTTATAAGTTGTGAATTTTATATCTGTGTATTCTACCTGGTTGCTTCGAGGAAGGGGAGGGGGGGGGGGGAATCATGAACATAAACATGTAAAGTAGCATTATTTTGTAGAAAGAATTAAGGCTTATAATTTTGAAAACGTCAAGAAGAGTTGCTTGTGATATGAAAGTCAAGGTCATTTCATAAAGAATGCAAAACATAAAAGCGAAAAAGAGGAAAGGGGGGGGGGGGTAAAGATGGCAATGTCTTCTACAGTTGACAAAATATAGGGGCGAATAAAATGCACACACATATCATATACAACCGTTTTTATTTAATATAAACCCGTTTCCATGGCAACGGGAAGGTTTTTCTGGCCTATCCCAATCACCTGGTAGGTGTTAACTCTACACCACTTCCTACGTGAATGAGCGCTGAGCAGTCCCCGCAAACTATATATACGGGGGAAAAATCAATATTTTGTAGTGTTTAAGAAACGTTGGTCCTACGTTTTCGGAAATTCTAAGATATTTAAAGATATTTAATTCCTTCTTAATCCTATCAAGAAACTTGTAATACGCAAAATCTTCAAAGAGGGGTCTTTACATACCCTATGAATATTACAGAAAAAAGAAGTTAGAAAGACGAAGAAATAGAAAAAATCGACTTTTTAATCCAATTTCTGTGACGACCGGAAGTATTGACGACGGAAAGAATATTCATGGTGACATCTACGAGTCATTATCTATGATATCTGATAAAGTTAACTTTCATATCTTAAGCTGTTCTGGAGAAATGGAGCGGACATAGTCCTTTACCAAATTTCGTCTATACAATAATATTAAGAATATAACAGAATGCGATGTAAGGTTCACGTCAAAACATGGCTGACGCAAAACAATTCCTGAATTTTCCCCCTTCAATTCGAGCATTTCTGCATTGGACAGGGCTGATGGTTGTTTATGAGATGAAAAACTATGTGTAAACTTTCTTAGTTTAGCGGAATCATGAACATTTTCGGCGTGATGAATAATTTGTTTACAGTAGTGATGAGGCTTTCGCGCACCTGCAGGAGCGGATCCAAGGATTTACAAATGAATAACATTTAATAGAAATGAAGTTTTAATACTTTTAAATATTATTTAATGAAATTATTAATATGCAAGTAATAGATATAGAAGAAAACGCGAAATGCTAATGAATGCAGCTGACAATCACTACTTTCTAAAGATAAATTAATTCTAAATAAAATAATTATAAATTCTATAGACAAAACAGAAGAAGAATGAATGGTAGCAAAATATCAAATCACATCAGGGGAACCGAATTTTATTAATAAAACTCTTAAGAAGTTCCTTATAAGTTGTGAATTTTATATCTGTGTATTCTACCTGGTTGCTTCGAGGAAGGGGAGGGGGGGGGGGGAATCATGAACATAAACATGTAAAGTAGCATTATTTTGTAGAAAGAATTAAGGCTTATAATTTTGAAAACGTCAAGAAGAGTTGCTTGTGATATGAAAGTCAAGGTCATTTCATAAAGAATG
>NW_026889879.1:0-5000 GCF_033153115.1 Saccostrea echinata
CATCTCGCAAAGATGGGCGCAGTGTGACGCGTGGTTTTGGGCCAGACAAAGACTGAGTCGCTTACTAAGGCATGGGATCTCATGGGGTCGTTGCCAGAGTGCAGAAGGTGACCGGGCGTGGACTTGAAAGACCTGGCACTGAGAGAGACGGGAGCTGGAGACTCTCGCCCTCCATCGTCGGTCCGCCGGCGGTGGAGGGGTAGCGCGCTTTGAGGGTGTGCTACCTAAGGGACTTAGTCTCTTTTTCTCCAAGGAGTGATGCTACCTAAGGGACTTAGTCTTTTTTTCTGGAATTGGTAATGCTACCTAAGGACTTAGTCTTTTTTTCTGGAATGCTACCTAAGGGACTTAGTCTCTTTTTAACCATGTTTGCGCCTCTGCCACCGGTCCGCCGGTGGTGGAGGCTTTTTTTTTTGTCCTTTGAACTTGTTTCCCCTCTCTCTTCTATCTAACCGCCTCTGGCACCGGTCCGCCGGTGTCGGGGGCTTTTTTTTTTTCTTCCTTCTCTCTTTGTGATGGTAACCCTAGACCCCCAAAGACTTCCCCTATCATTAAACCTTAACCTAGCCAAGTTTAGCCCTAACCCTAACCCTTAGCCTTAACCGTAGCCCTAACCCTAGCCCTAACCCTAACCCTTAGCCTTAACCCTAGCCCTAACCCTAACCCTAGCCCTAATCCTAACCCTAATCTTAACCCTAGCCCTAACCCTAAACCCGTTAGGCTTAGTTCTAACCCTAACCCTAGCCCTAGCCTTCTCCCTAGAACTAACCCTCTCCAGGGTTAACCCTAACCGTAACCCCTAAACCCTATAACCCTAGCCCTAACCCCTATATAACCCTAGCCTAACCCTATCACCCTACCCCAACCCTAGCCTTAACCCTAACCCTAACCCTGGACTGGCTGCACGGAATGTCTGGACCCCGGTGGTCGAAGGACTTAGCGCAGAGCCCACGGCGACCAACCCTCGACGGCCAAATATGCGTATGTGACAATGCCATTTTTCAGTGTCGAGGGGCCGAGCGCGCAGGGCGCCCGGCCGTCCCCCTCGACCAGCTGGGCGCACGGTCGGCGCAGGCCGTCGAGCCAGCCGGCCGTCCGCCTCGACCAGCTCGGCGCACGGTCGGTGCGGCCAGGTCGAGGGGCCGAGAACGCAGGCCGACCGTCCGTCTCCCTCGACCAGCTCTACACAAGGTCGGTGCAGGCCGTCGAGCCAGCCGGCCGTCCGCCTCGACCATCTCGGAACACGGTCGGTGCAGGCCAGGTCGAGGGGCCGAGAGCGCAGGCCGACCGTCCGCCTCCTCGACCAGCTGGGCGCACGGTCGGCGCAGGCCGTCGAGTTAGCCGGCCGTCTCCCTCGACCAGTTCGGCGCACGGTCGGTGCGGCCAGGTCGAGGGGCCGAGAGCGCAGGCCGACCGTCCGTCCCCCTCGACCATCTCGGAGCACGGTCGGTGCAGGCCAGGTCGAGGGGCCGAGAGCGCAGGCCGACCGTCCGCCTCCCTCGACCAGCTGGGCGCACGGTCGGTGCAGGCCGTCGAGTTAGCCGGCCGTCCCCCTCGACCATCTCGGAACACGGTCGGTGCAGGCCAGGTCGAGGGGCCGAGAGCGCAGGCCGACCGTCCGCCTCCCTCGACCAGCTGCGAACACGGTCGGTGCAGGCCAGGTCGAGGGGCCGAGAGCGCAGGCCGACCGTCCGCCTCCCTCGACCAGCCTGCGAACACGGTCGGTGCAGGCCAGGTCGAGGGGCCGAGAGCGCAGGCCGACCGTCCGTCTCCCTCGACCAGCTCTACACAAGGTCGGTGCAGGCCGTCGAGCCAGCCGGCCGTCCGCCTCGACCATCTCGGAACACGGTCGGTGCAGGCCAGGTCGAGGGGCCGAGAGCGCAGGCCGACCGTCCGCCTCCCTCGACCAGCTGGGCGCACGGTCGGTGCAGGCCGTCGAGTTAGCCGGCCGTCCCCCTCGACCATCTCGGAACACGGTCGGTGCAGGCCAGGTCGAGGGGCCGAGAGCGCAGGCCGACCGACCGTCCGCCTCCCTCGACCAGCTGCGAACACGGTCGGTGCAGGCCAGGTCGAGGGGCCGAGAGCGCAGGCCGACCGTCCGTCTCCCTCGACCAGCTCTACACAAGGTCGGTGCAGGCCGTCGAGCCAGTCGGCCGTCCGCCTCGACCATCTCGGAACACGGTCGGTGCAGGCCAGGTCGAGGGGCCGAGAGCGCAGGCCGACCGTCCGCCTCCCTCGACCAGCTGCGAACACGGTCGGCGCAGGCCGTCGAGTTAGCCGGCCGTCTCCCTCGACCAGTTCGGCGCACGGTCGGTGCAGGCCAGGTCGAGGGGCCGAGAGCGCAGGCCGACCGTCCGTCTCCCTCGACCAGCTCTACACAAGGTCGGTGCAGGCCGTCGAGCCAGTCGGCCGTCCGCCTCGACCATCTCGGAACACGGTCGGTGCAGGCCAGGTCGAGGGGCCGAGAGCGCAGGCCGACCGTCCGCCTCCCTCGACCAGCTGCGAACACGGTCGGCGCAGGCCGTCGAGTTAGCCGGCCGTCTCCCTCGACCAGCTCGGCGCACCGTCGGTGCGGCCAGGTCGAGGGGCCGAGAGCGCAGGCCGACCGTCCGCCTCCCTCGACCAGCTGGGCGCACGGTCGGCGCAGGCCGTCGAGCCAGCCGGCCGTCCGCCTCGACCATCTCGGAACACGGTCGGTGCAGGCCAGGTCGAGGGGCCGAGAGCGCAGGCCGACCGTCCGCCTCCCTCGACCAGCTGCGAACACGGTCGGCGCAGGCCGTCGAGTTAGCCGGACGTCTCCCTCGACCAGCTCGGCGCACGGTCGGTGCAGGCCAGGTCGAGGGGCCGAGAGCGCAGGCCGACCGTCCGCCTCCCTCGACCAGCTGCGAACACGGTCGGCGCAGGCCGTCGAGTTAGCCGGCCGTCTCCCTCGACCAGCTCGGCGCACCGTCGGTGCGGCCAGGTCGAGGGACCGAGAGCGCAGGCCGACCGTCCGTCTCCCTCGACCAGCTCTACACACGGTCGGTGCAGGCCGGTCGAGGGGCCGAGAGCGCAGGCCGGCCGGCAGTCTCCCTCGACCATCTCGGAACACGGTCGGTGCAGGGCAGCCGGCAATCGACTTGGCTGCACCGACTGTCTGCCGAGCTGGTCGAGCGTGACTGCCGGCTGACCTGCGCACTGGACCCCTCGGAGAGCTGAAGTGACACTTCCATATTTTCAGTGCAACTTAGTGGAGGGGAGACTGCCGGCCTATCGGCGCGCTAGGCCCTTCGACTTGGCTGCACCGACTTGTCGGCCGAGCCGGTCGAGGGAGACTGCCGGCTGGCCTGCGCGCTGCGCCCCTCGGATACCTGAAGTGACACTTCCTTTTTTTTTTTTTTCAGTGCAACTTAATCGAGGCGCTGGGCCCCTCGACTGGGTACACCGACCGTCTGCCGAGCTGACCGAGGGAGACTGCCGGCTTGCCTGCGCGCTGGGCCCCTCGCATAGCTTAAGTGGCTTCCATTTTTTCAGAGTAAAATTGCCATTTTGAGAGTGCACGGCTTAGGCCTTGGAGTAGGTGGACCTGTTTGGTATCAAAGGAAAGGCCTTGACAAGGGCTACAATCCTGGGGGGATAAATTGGACCTGTGTGTCCCAGGGTTCGAGGAGTGAATTTTTGAAAATATGTCTTTTTGGAGAAAAGCTTAAGTGACACTTCCTTTTTTCAATGTGAAATATTTCTGTGCATGATGGGGAGGAGTGTAGTACGTAGTTTTTTTCCTCTTGTCCAGACGAACATTTCGATACCAAGAACACCCACTTACGCCCAAGAGTACGAAAGATACAATCAAAATGGCAATGAGGTCGGAAAGTTCCAAGTCAGTGACAATGTAGATTTTTTTCATACCTCCCGAACCCGACCCCCCCGGGGCACCAATTTTTCAGGGATTGTAGACCAGACCCCAGAAAAACTTTCCTGAAGGTTTGGTCTCTTAACTCTTATAATTATGAAAGATATGGTCCGAATGCGGGGAAAAGCGACTTTTGTAATTGACCGAAATTCCAACTCAGATGGTGGGGTAGTTGGGGTATACACTTTACAGGACCTTGAGTCTGGGGTCGAAATCGGAGGAATGGAGGACCGCACTGACTGTCTGCCGAGCGGGTCGAGGCAGTCTGCCGGCTGGGATCCTCGGAAAGCTTAAGTGACAATTCCATTATTTCTTTTGTTTTTTTTTCGTGCAACTTGGTCGAGGGGGACGGACGGTCGGCCTGCGCTCTCTGCCCCTCGACCGGCCTGCACCGACCGTGTGCCGAGCTGGTCGAGGGAGACGGCCGGCTGCCTCGACGGTCTGCACCGACCGTCTGCCGAGCTGGTCGAGGGAGACGGCCGGCCGGCCTGAGCGCTCTGTCCCTCGACCTGCCTGCACCGACCGTGTGTAGAGCTGGTCGAGGGAGACGGCCGGCCGGCCTGCGCGCTCTGCCCCTCGACCTGCCTGCACCGACCGTGTGCCGAGCTGGTCGAGGGCGACGGCCGGCCGGCCTGCGCTCTCGGGCCCTCGACCTGGCTGCACCGACCGTGAGCCGAGCTGGTCGAGGGAGACGGCCGGCCGGCCTGCGCTCTCTGCCCCTCGACCTGGCTGCACCGACCGTGCGCCGAGCTGGTCGGGGGAGACGGCCGGCTGGCTCGACGTTCTGCAGCGACCGTGTGCCCAGCTGGTCGAGGGGGACGGACGGCCGGCCTGCGCTCTCGGCCCCTCGACCTGGCCGCACCGACCGTGCGCCGAGCTGGTCGAGGGAGACGGCCGGCTGCCTCGACGGTCTGCACCGACCGTGTGCCGAGCTGGTCGAGGTGGACGGCCGGCCGGCCTGCGCTCTCGGGCCCTCGACCTGGCTGCACCGACCGTGTGTAGAGCTGGTCGAGGGAGACGGCCGGCTGCCTCGACGGTCTGCACCGACCGTGTGCCGAGCTGGTCGAGGTGGACGGCCGGCCGGCCTGCGCTCTCGGGCCCTCGACCT